>NW_005842630.1:587390-611782 GCF_000455745.1 Alligator sinensis | reverse complement strand
ACGGACTGGAACCAGATGAAGTTCAACACTCAGAAGTGTAAGGTGCTCCATCTGGGACAAACAATCCCCAACATACCTACAGGCTCGGTTGCAACAATTTGACTTGCACCATGGCCAAAAGGGACCTACGGGTAGTGATCGACCATTGCATGAACATGAGCCGGCAATGCGATGCTGTGACCAGCAGGGCAAACAACACGCTGGCATGCATTAACTGTTGCATCTCATGCAAAACTAAGAAAGTGATACTCCTACTGTACTCCGCACTGGTGAGACCGCAGCTGGAATACTGCATCCAGTTTTGGGTGCCGCACTTCAACAAGGACGTGGAAAAGCTTGAGAGGATCCAGACAAGAGCCACCCATATGATCAGGGATTTGCAAGACAAGCCAGACGAGGAGAGGCTGAGGGACTTGGGCCTCTTCAGCCTACAGAAGAGAAGTCTGAGAGGGGACTTGGTAGCAACTTACCGCTACATCAGGGGTGTACATCAAGAACTCAGTGAACAGCTGTTCACCAGGGCACCCCTGGGGAAGACCAGGAACAATGGATACAAACTCCTGGAAGGCCGCTTCAGGCTCAGTTCCAGAAAAAACTCCTTCACAGTCAGGGTGTCCAGACTGTGGAATAAACTCCCTCCAGGGGTGGTGCAGTCACCTACCCTGGAAATCTTTAAAAGGAGACTGGACAGTCACCTCAGTGGGGTCACTTGACCTCAGTAGTCCCGATGACTGGCTACAAGTTTCCTTCCAGCCCCTAACAGTCTATGAATCTATGAATCTAAGTGTCCTGCTAAGGAAAAGATATGTCAACAATGTAAAAAGAAAAGTCGCTACAATTTAGTTTGTCACTCAGCCACAGGAGTCCATGAAATAATAGAACAGGACTCAGAGGAATATTCTGTTTTTAAAAGAACTTGCAGAGTCTTCATCAGACCCAGGACTCTGGATGATAGAAATGGACATTCAATTCCATTTAAAATTGGTACAGGAGCAGCAGTTTCAATTATACCTGATACTACACAGCCAACATAGGAGACATAGAATCATAGAAAATTAGGGTTGGAAGGGATCTCAGGAGCTCATCTAGACCAACTCCCTGCTCAAAGCAGGACCACCCCAAACTAAATCATTCCAGCCAGGGCTTTGTTGAACCAGGTTGTAAAAATCTCCAAGAATGGAGATTCTACCACCTCTCTAGGTAACCCATTCCAGGGCTTCACCACCCTGCTAGTGAGAAAGTTTTTCCTAATATCCAGCCTAATCTTGCCTTACTGCAACTTGAGACCATTGCTCCTTGTTCTGTCATCTGCCATCTCTGTCAGAACTGAGAGTGTCTCCGTCATATTCTACCTGTTTAATACACTAGGTCAGGATGTCTGCCAGTTCCACCAAACAGACTAGATTTGTGAATCGATCTGCGTTAAATGAAGAGGCTTATTGAAGTTTCTGTTTTGATTATTTTCTTTTTGTAGGGAAGTGAGTGACAAAGACTCACAAGAGAGTGATGGACTTGTAACCTCTCCTTTCAAGATGAGTTTGCAGTTCTTTGAAAATCCTTCAAGTTTCTTCTGAAAAGGGAGGATGTAGTAATAAGAGTTAATTCCCTTCTTGAGACCTGACACAATGACATCAACAGGAAGTTACCAGCCATTTTTGTGTGTGTTAGCAGTTGCAATAAGCCCTTTTGAGAGCAAGAAGTTTCTCACCTCTTCCTGAGCTATGGGATAGGACAGATGTGGGGCTAATTTGTGGCATGCCTGCCAACAGGTTGGCCCCCCTGGACTAAGAGACAAGCTGTTGTAGCCAGCGGGCAGGGCTGAGCTAAGCACAGCTGCCTGACATCATTGTTAACAACGGGTAGGGGCCTACCAAAATTGATGAGGCGTGCAGGAGATTTTTCAGGCCAATTGTAGGGCCCACTGCCGTTTTCATGTATTTTTTTGCAGTGAGCCCCTCCCCCCCGTGCTGATTAGCCAAAGGCTGCCAGTAGTGGCCCTGCATCTCTTTGCTGATTAGCCAAGACGGCTGCCATTCATATGGTTCCACTCCTTGTCACTGATTGGCAGAGAGGGGCAGGGCCACATAAAGGGTAGCCCTCTCAGCCAATCAGCAGCAGAGGGAGGAGGAGGCAGCCGCCACCTTGGCTCCCTTGTGAGTGTTGGCAGCCATGAGAGCCGCTGGCTCCCACTGGGAGCAAGCATTTTATTTTCAGTTGTTTTTTTTCTGGCCAAGATCTGAAGGTGAGTCTTGTCAATTACGTGATCTTTTCCATTGCAGGGGAAGGACCTGGAGGAAAACAGCCCTGGCATTCCCTGGAACATGTGAACATACATACACATCAGTGTACAAGCACAGAGAGAGAGAGAGAGTAATGCACATATACACAAACACGTGCACATTAACATGCAAACAAATGTACAGGCACACTGACACAGGTATGCAAACCCACAAATCTACATGTACACCAACATGTACAAATGTGTGTACAAATTTGCACAAAACTGCATGCACACACAGACATAAATACATGCATACGCACACAGCAACTTATGCATACCAGTATACAGGAAGCCATGCTGCTGGGAGAGCCCATTAGCACTGCAGTTGGTGGTGCTCATTTGCAGGACTGCAGTAACCAAATGGGAGCAATGTATTGACCTCACCTGGGTGAGCTGCTGGCAAAGGAATTGAAGGGAGTGGTAGAGGGGAGGGAGAGGGGGTTGGAGTGAGACCAGGCCTGAGGTGGGGAAAAGCAGGCCTGCCGCAGTGGTGGTGGGGGAGCAGCAGGCCTGCCTGACATGGCCCAACACGGCAGCAGCCAGGGGAAGGGAGGAGTGGGTCTCATCCCCTCATTGGGCCCAGTCCCACTCCTCCCTCACTCTTCCCTCTCCCCCGCATCGGCCCTGAGCCCGCTCCTCCTGTCCCACCCGCTGCCGCTGGGTCAGCCCAGGCCTGCTGCTCCCCACCCTGCCAAGGTGGCCCAGCTTCTTCCTACCCTTGGGCCCAGTCCTCCCCGCCTGTGGCAGGGAGAGGGGAATGGGCCCAGACCCCAAGCAGCAGGAGGGAAGTGAGGAGCGGGCCCGAATGTGGGCAGGCTGCCCCTGCAATCATTCTTGATGGGCAATTGGGTAGTACAGTAAATATTCAGGAAGATAGTGGTCTGGCAGTCAGCACATTGATCCATGACCTGTCCTTGTTGTCTGCCTTTGCTCCTGTGAGGATAATGGTAGTAACCTGACACAGTGCGGGTAAGGCAGGGTGGGCAAAATATGGCCTGTGGGCCAGATCCAGCCTGCCAACTGATTGTACCAGCTTGCAGGTGGGCAGCCACAAAGTTGTGGGATCTGATCCGCAGGAAGCCAATGGCTCTGGCTGCTGTGTTGTACCAAACAGGTAGGTATGTTCTCGCCCTGTCCGCAGCTTACACCAACTCTCACCCCATGCACCTGACGCAGTGCCGGGTGTGCTCCAGCATCAGCTGTGGACACTGCCTGCAAGTGTCTGCTGGGGACCAGGGTGACTTCCTGAGACCACAGCTAACGCACTGATGCAGCAGCATCACCTGCAGACCTGGGTGGATGCCTCAATCCCGAGCAGGAACCTGTCAGCTGCACCCACAGCTGATGCTAGCACTCACCTGGCACTGCTTCTGGTGCACAGGTCGGGACCTGGTGTAAACTGCAGGGATGTGCTGTAGATGTGGGATGGTTGTGGGGGGAGAGACAGAGAGAGTGTCTCTCTGTCCACCCATCCGCTGCCCATGATGAGCAGCAGTGTCCAGCATTGGGCGCTGGGAAAAAGCTGGACCTGGTGGCCCATGCACTCGTTGCTGCCAGGACCCTTCTGGCTGCAGCTGTCTGGAGCCCACACTGGGGCTGCCCTGCAGCTCCTCCCCACTGCCATTGCCACCACCCTGTGTGCCCAGTCCCACTGTTTCCTGGTGGCCAGCACTGGTTGCCACTGCTCATTGTAGGCAGGGGGTGGGCAGAGCCACCTCCCTCCGTCTCTTCCACTCCCATCCCCCCACACCCGAACCATCCCAAACCTACAGCAAGTTCCCATAGCTTACACCAGCTCCCACCCTGTGTGCTGGAAGCAGTGCTGGGTGGGTGCTGGCATCAGCTGTGGATGCAGCCAGCAGGTTCCTACTGGGGACTGGGGCATCTGCCCGAGCCCCTCCTTGAGGTAGAAAGCTGGCCCAGAGGTGGCACTGGTGGTGGTGCTGTTGGCAGTGGGGGCCCTGGCTGAGCTGCCTCTGCTGAAGCTGCTGCCCCCACCTGTGCCAACTCCCTGCCCACCTGTGGCCCCATTCCACATAAGTAGGTTTTGTGAGCTGTTGCACGGGGCAGGAGGGTTGCTCACCCAGGCTGGAACAGCTCCCCAAAACTCTCTACGTGGCCTGCAGGACCAAATACTTACCCACCCATGGGGTAAGGGAATGCTTAGGAATTTCAAAAGCTATTTCAACAGGGTAAGGCAATCATTTATTGACTACTCAGTTTCTTCATTGCCAAATGTAAGAACACCTGAGCCCATTTGTGAACTCCTCCTAACTTTGTCAAATTGTTTCCAAACAAAGAACCCTGACACTGGAAGAAAAGAAGTGAGCAAAGACAAAATATTTGATTTTTAATTAAACTGTTTTGCATTTTTCTTTAAAGATTTGCTTCCAAATTGGCCTAAATTTAAAGTTAAAAAAAATCAGCTTCGTCCACAATTTTTGCCTAGAAAAACAAAAAAACAAACAAAAAAGTTTTCTTGGGCTAGAACTCCAAATTACATCCCTCCTCCCAGATTTACAGCAAACAGAAACATCTGCTAGCGGGGCAGATCTTTACCTCAATGCGTTTGGGGCTTAAGTGGACATGGGACTGGGGGGAGGGGAGAGTGGATAAATAGTTTATCACAAATGATTGATCTTTTGCTCATTTTCAATGGTTTGAGCAAAACAGTGAGAACAATATATCAACTCCACAGAGAGGTCTTTCTAGCTAAACATCTACATTCCTTCTTCACCCAGGGGTTGCTTGGTTACAACTGCAGCAATGCTGGATAAAGGATTCTTAAACTTCAGCTTCAAAACACAAGTCAAGCAGGAAGTGATCATCTCCCCACCCCCAAGCCCAAAGCAGATCCTTCTGGGATACTAGACTACAGGAATCCCTGTTCTGATCCTGGCTGGCAAGAGCCACCTTCCCTTTTGTGATGTTTGCCCTGTATGGGGAGGGGATGAACCCCTATCCATCAGGTGCTTCCCAGGACTCAGATTACAGCATGTTCTCATATGCCTGTGGTCAGGCCAGAGGACAGAGCACCCCATGGACTGGACCTGAATTACAGAAGCATTCACCTTGGCCACTAGTGACAGGACACTAGTCCTTGACATCATGCAATGTTATGGTTTGGCCAGTGGTCTACTCCATCTGGCACGGTTTTGAGACTCTCCTCTCTTGCTTAGAAACCAAGTGTACATATGCTCTGACACTGCTTAGCCGACACTGTTGCAGTAGCCCTAGCACTCATTACTAACCTGTAACCAATTCCCCACCCCAGAGCACACAACACCCCAGAGCACACAACACCCCAGAGCACAAAACATTTTCCAAACAGATGGAAAGGAGCAGAAATGGCTTGTATTAAATTGTTAAAACCTGCAATCCTGCTGTGGCAACTAAAATTGGGGACTGAATGAAGCAATGTGGGAGGGCCCTCTTCAAAGTCACAGGGAGCAAAGCCATAGAACAAGAACTGGAGAGGACTCTAGCCATCATATGCTAAATCTTGACCACTTCACAGCAACAGGGGCACACTGGGTAAAGACAAATGCAAATGACCATGCTGAATCCCACCCCCAGTTCCATCCCATGTGCTCTGAGCTTCACAGCTCCAGGCACCGGGGCTCTGCAGCATTTGCAGCTTAGTACAGAGTTTGAAAATACACTCTTACCTTTTTAAGCCTTGTCAGATGCTCAAAGCAATGAGGTCAGGAGGATGGGCTGAACTCCAGTGTTCTTGCCTTGCTAAGATGTCAGTTCCAGAGGGTGACTGTGGCTCATATGCAAGTGGAGACCCTGGTAGCTGTCAGATAACAGGGAGTGAAGCACTCACAAGTCTGACAATGTCTGAAGGGTGCAGAACTCCCGTTACTATGCTCTAGCTGGAGAAGGAGCCCAGGGGCACTCTCTCACTTGTGAGCAGCATCAGGGACCAGGAGCATCTCTGGCCAGCATGCTCCCCAGTCACTGCCTCTTCTTCTATACAGCCAGTATATTTAGCATCCTCTCTGAAATCTCTGCACAGGAGGGTCCCTGGGGCTGTCTACCCGCTCCTCCCCACAAAATCAGCCCTCCACTCTCTTTCTTGAAAGTGAGTAATCCTGGAGCTGTCCTTGGGTGTTCTGGACATAGAGGCCAAGGCCCGTTCCCTCCCACCAGCAGAGACTCTTTGGGGTTACCTTCCAGCCACAGAAAAATTAGAGCAGCAGTCACTGGTTGCAATTCATGAGAGGGAAGAGCAGAGAGACACTCTCCCTGATGTCCATGGTGAACAGCCAGAGCATTGTGTACTTCAGCCATACCCTCTCACCATACCTTCTTCCACTGAGGGCTGATAGAGGGGACCCTTCCAACAGCACACCAGCCAAGGAGGCTGCCACTCTGGAGGATTGTGGGGGAACTTTTAAGATCCCTCTCTTTTGTCAGAGTGAGGTAAACGGGGTCCACATTAGAAAAAACATGCTTCCCTTAGTCAAGCTAAGCCAAGAAAGTAATGGAGGAGTCTTTCAGCTTCAAATTCAGCTTTATCCTAGGACATCTTCAGATATCAGAAAACAGGCGGCACAGCCCACAGGTACCCAGGACCCACACAGAGGCTAGCAAACAATGAAAGTCACTGTCAGCCTGGAAAGCCCCAGAGTCTCAGGGCTGGTCTCTAAGGGCAGCTTCTCCACCTTAAGATCCTTCATTCTTATCTGGGGCTATGCAAACAATGACTTTGTCAGCTTGGAGGCAGTTCCAAAAACAAACAACAAAAAAGAGGAAAAAGAAAAGAAAAGATAAGAGAAGCTAGCAAAATGATCATTTCATATGGACCAGAAACAGAACGTTTGAAAATCTGGTGAAAAAAAAATTCATATGGAGTCAAATGAGAAACATTTCACTCAACTCACAAGACACCAAGACATTTAGCTTTGATGTCAATCTTTTTTAACAATCTTTTCATACAATAATAATACAATAGACAGAAATATGAGTGAAAAGGCATTTTGAATAAAAAATAAAAGTTGCAACTTTTTCAGAACGTTTTTCCTTCCCCAGTATTGCTCCCCAAAAACAGGGAGTTTCACCAAACCAAAGTTGTCAAAATAATTCAGCTTTATCAGATCTGAATTTTTCACCAAAAAAAGGTTAGGGCTGAAAAATTTCAACTAACTTTATCTTTTAACCGTATGAAAGAGGCTTGGAGGGAATGGGACATGAGCACTGACCCTGCAGGACCAACCCAGAGCCTGTAAATAAGGTGGTAAGGCTCTGGCTCGGCCTACAGTATCAATATCTTCATTGACAACCTGAAAGATGAGATGGAGTGCACCCTCAGCAAGTTTTCAGATGAAACCCAACTGGGGGGAGTAGTAGATATGCTGGAGGGTAGGGCTAGGATTCAGAGAGACCTCAACAGATTGAAGGATTGGGCCAAAAGAAATCTCATGAGGTTCGATAAGGACACATGCAGAGTCCTGCGCTTAGGATGAAACAATCCAATGCACCAATACAGGCTGGTGACTGATGGGCTAAGCAGCAGCTCTGCAGAAAAGGACCCAGGGGTTACAGTGAATAAGCTGAATATGAGCCAACAGTGGGGATTTTGTTTGTTTGTTTTTTAATATACTTCGTGTTCCAGGTCAAATCAGCCAAATCAGTTCCAAACCATATAGTTTGAGCACAACGCAATCATTCAAAAAACCAAATCGGTTGAGCAGGCAGTACTCAATCGTGGTAAACAGCATGTATGGTACTACAACCAGTGAGCATCCTCCATCCCAGGCTCTCACCCTGGGACTTCATTTTACTCCCAAATCCATTGGCAGACATCTTCTGTGCAGCCCCCAGCCCGGAGGTCTTGGGATTTGGATGCCCCACTTAATCTTAGCCCACAAGAGGCCCTTGTTGTGAAGAAAGCTAACAGCGTACTGGGCTGCATTAGTAGGAGTGTTACCAGAAGATTGGGGGAAGTGATGATTCCCTTCTATTTGGCACTGGTGAGGCCACATCTAGAGTACTGTGTCTAGTTTTGTGCTCCCCCACTGCAGAAAGGATGTGGACATATTGGAGAGAGTCTAGCAAAATGGCTGCATACCAAAGAGGCAACACACTTACACATATAGGCTAGATAAACTAACAAAGAAAACTGCAAAACTCCCTAACCACAAAGCCAAGGCTGACAAGCAGCTTCAACAGAGCGTTTGGCAGTACAGAGCAAGTCCCACGATTGCCAGGGACAATCTTTTGGGCTACAATTGGGTTAAAACAGGGGCAGGGGGCCTCTCCTCTAACAGGTGTGGCATTTCCCTGACTAAAATTTCAGGATTTCCCTGGCCTGGTGCATGTACCTGGGTGACCCTGTTTTTTGCTGAGCAGCTGCCTGACCAGAAAACAACTCTACTCAGATACTTGGGATATGCACATGTGCTTGCGCATTCAGAGCTGAATCCCAACCTGTGTGTAAGTGCCAAAAGCAGCAGTTATGCAGCTGTATATGTGCCATTTAGACAGATAAAAAGGAATAGGATTTAACCCCTTGTTACTACAGTATCAAAGGCCAAATACTAAGTACTCTAGAATGAAGGAATACTTGTAGTTAGTCTGATCTGGCCAGAAAAGGTACTTCCAAGCAATCATAGTCAGCTTACCGATAAGAGGAAAGCAAAAACTTGATTTCTGTGTCATTTTTATGAAATGTATATGTTCTTCTCTCACATTTATGTTGTTACCAAGTGGGAGTGAAGGAAAGAACCATGAAAAAATGTCAATATATCAGTGAACTTACCTGGAAGACACCACGGAAAAACCAATGACCAGACCTTAGCTTCTGATGACTGGCAAACAAGGGAAACAAGGAGAAGTGGCTCCAGGCTGACAAGGATCTGTACCAACGCTTCTTTACACAGGAAAGAAAGTATGCCCAGGGAAAGCTTTTCTTGAATAGTTTCAGCTACCCAACCTATTTGCACATGCCAAGGCCTAAATACTACTGTGAAGTTGCTCTCAAGCACCCTGGAAACCCAATTCTCAAGAACAGCTACAGGGGATGACCCTGGAGTAGCCTCACTGCTGTATTTCCAGGCTCAGTGCATGCAAGTTCTGTCCGTGGATTGCAACCTTAATGCGGTAGAGAAGCTTGGGCGCATCTACACAACACGCTTAACTGCACAGTAGCATAGTTTACTGAGCAGCAAGTTTACTCATGATTAATTATTGAGCAGTAATGCACATATAGATATGACCCAGGACCAAATTGCCCCCACAGGTCAGCCCTGCCACTAGGGAGCCAGCTTGAGGCTAGCCCCAGGGCTCCAGGCTGGGAGCCTTTCCTGCTCCAGGGCTTTAAAAGCCTGGAGGCATTTTGATCCCTAGGACATACCAGCAGGGAGCCTGAGGCCACTCCAGATTCCTATGTCCCCCTGGGCAGGCTGCAGGCTACCTGCCCCATCCAGCCTGCCCCACAGTACCACTGCCTGGTACCACAGTGCTATGCAGTTGCCAGGCCCACAACGTCCAGGCTTGCAGGCTGCTGCAGGCTCCAGCCAGGCCTGCCAGCCCCCAGCCCCACCTGCAGGCAGCTTCTGGCTGCTGGAGCCAGCTGCCCACAGGCCACTCCCAGCAGCCTGCCTGGAGCCTGCAGATGGTGTTATCCTCACCATGCCCATGCCTGGGCACCTGGGACCCCAACTGGTTGCAGGCAACCTTTTGGCACTGTGGGGTGAGGCAGAGGTGCAGTGACAATTTGGTCAGGGCAGGCACTCCAACGCCCATGTCTATAAGGGGTTGGCAGGCTGGATGCGGGAGTGTGGACATAACCAGTTGGCATGGCAATGCTGCATAAAGTCAGCATTGCTGCATAAAAGCAGCATATGCAGCTGCCTTTATGCAGCATGCCACTGTGCCCACAAGACTGCAGCAGTCTTATGGACACAATGGTTTGCCAACTCCGACCGCACTCGTCAGTTGGGAAGTGCCCATAAGTTCACGCCCTTTATGCAGTAACTGTCAGACAGCCTCACTCCCCAGGACCCAGGCTGCAGCTATGCTGTCTACAGCAGCATGGGCCCGAGCCCCCACCTCCACCCCAGCCTGGCACCTCTGGTGATGCATCACCAGGGCAGGGCCCCTCAGGCCTGTACCTGCCCATCTCACCAAGCTTCTTGGCTGCACCCTTTCACCAGCCTAGACCGAAGTCGAGCAAAACAAATACCCAGATAAGCAACAGAGGCCCAGGTAGTACTGAGATTAGGGGGATGGTACATGCATCTTCAGGAGGCCTCAAATGCCTATACACTAATGCTCATAGTATGGGGTACAAGTAGGAGGAACTAACCCTCCTGCTAGCTAACACCAACCCAGACATAGTGGGGCTCACCGAAATGTGGTGGAACCCAACGCATGACTGGGCGGTGAATATCAAGGGCTATAGGCTGTACAGGAGGGATAGGACAGGTGGTAGAGGTGGTGGTGTGGTGCTCTATGTCAAGGAGAAATACACATCCTCAACGAGTAACACTGGGTCAGAGGAGGGGCACACCAAAGTGCTCTGGATTAGAATACAAGGAAGTCGAGAGGAAAGGGACTTAACGGTGGGGGTCTACTACAGACCACCCAAACAAGGGGAAGAGCTAGACCAGGAATTCTTAAGTCAGCTCACAGAGGCAGTTAGGTCAAAGGACATGGTAATCATGGGTGACCTAAACTTTCCAGACATCTTCTGGGAAGAGCAGTCAGCCAGGTCTGACTGCTCACGTAGGTTCCTAGCTGAGATACAGGACCTCCATCTAACCCAGGAGGTGCACAGCCCCACCAGGGGAGGTAATCCCAACACGGATCAAAGGGGACAAGAGGGCGCAAAAGCCCCCATGGCTCACCAAAAGCATCCAGGAACGTCTCCTAGCTAAAAAGGAGACGTACACCCAATGGAAGGGAGGGGCCATCACCAGGGGGGACTATTCTTCTGTTGCTCGGGGCTGTAGGGGAGCGGTCAGGAAGACCAAGTTGGAGATGGAACTGGAACTAGCTACCTGGATCAAGGACAACAAGAAGTCCTGTTTTAAATACATAGTGGGTAAAAAGAAGGTACTGGGTAAGATGAGGCCTCTGCAGGACATGGTAGGAAATCTGGTTGTTGCACCAGACAGCAAAGCTAGCCTATTTAACAATTTCTTTGCCTCCATTTTTCTGAGCAGGGACCGGGTCACCCTCCCGCACCAGGACCCCCGTAGGCCTGAGGGGAGGCGTGCCCAGGCCTAGGGTCAGTGAGGACCTAGTCAGAGAACTTCTGGAGGGACTGGATGTATTTAAATCAGCAGGTCCTGACAATCGCCACCCCAGAGTGTTGAGGGAATTAGCAGAGATCATTGCGGGACCCCTGGCAAGGCTTTACGAGTGCTCATGGTGCTCTGGCATTGTGCCAGAGGACTGGAAAAGGGCCAATGTGGTTCCCATTTTCAAAAAAGGGAGGAAGGAGGACCCAGGAAACTATAGGCCAGTTAGTCTTACCTCGGTCCTGGATAAGCTTTTTGAGAGAGTTATCCTGACGCATGTCTGCGAGGGGCCAGCAGGGGAGATTATGCTTAGGGGCAACCAACACGGGTTCATTAGAGGTAGGTCCTGTCAGACCAACCTGGTGGCCTTCTATGACCAGGTCACAAAATCCTTAGACTCAGGTGTCGCAGTGGATGTAGTCTTTCTGGACTTCAGGAAGGCCTTTGACACTGTCTCTCACCCCATCCTCATTAAAAAACTAGGAGACTGTGGCGTCAATACCTACACAGTCAAATGGGTCACTAGTTGGCTGGAGGGCTGCACCCAGAGAGTGGTGGTGGACATGTCTTATTTGACCTGGACGGATGTGGGCAGTGGGGTTCCGCAGGGCTCCGTCCTTGGGCCCGCACTGTTCAACATCTTAATTAGTGACTTGGACAGGGGCGGTAAAAAGCGCCCTGTTCAAATCCACAGATGACACTAAGATGTGGGGGTGTGTGGGCACAGTAGAAGGGAGGAATAGGCTGCAATTGGACCTAGACAGGTTACAGGGGTGGGCGTATGAGAACAGGATGGGTTTCAACACTGACAAGTGCAAGGTGCTGCACCTGGGGAGGAAGAACCAGCAGCATACCTACAGGCTGGGGAACTCCCTTCACATCAGTGCAGAGGCAGAAAAGGGTCTTGGAATCATTATAGATGCCAAAATGAACATGGGACGACAGTGTGGAGACGCGGTCAGGAAGGCCAACCATACCTTGTCATGCACAGATGCATCTCAAGCAGATCCAAGGAGGTGATCCTCCCCGTCTATGCAACACTGGTCAGGCCGCAGTTGGAGTACTGTGTCCAGTTCTGGATGCCGCACTTCAGGAGGGATGTGGACAACATGGAGAGGGTCCAGAGGAGGGCCACCCGTATGATCAGGGGGCAGCAGGGCAGGTCCTACAAGGAGAGGCTAAGGGACCTGAACCTGTTCAGCCTCCACAAGAGAAGGCTGAGGGGGGATCCAGTGGCCATTTACAAACTAGTCAGGGAGGACCAGCAGACATTGGAAAAGTACCTGTTCCCCTGAGCACTACCAGGAGTGGCAAGAAATAACGGTCACAAGCTGGCAGAGGGTAGATTCAGGCTGGATATCAGGAGGTGCTACTTCGCTGTCAGGATGGCTAGGATCTGGAACCAACTTCCAGGAGTAGTGGTGCTGGCTCCTACCCTTGGGGTCTTTAAAAGGAGGCTGGATGAACACCTTGCCGGGGTCGTTTGACCCCAGTACTCTTTCCTGCCATGGCAGGGGGTTGGACTTGATGATTTGCTCAGGTCCCTTCTGACCCTACCAACTATGAAACTATGAAACCAGCAGCTCAGTGAGCCCAGGCCAATGTCTGCTGTGGCAGCTCTGCAGCCCCAGCCCCGGCCATGAGGCATGGCTGGCCATGACACTGCTAACAGCCAGCACCAGCTCCTCCTTGGGAGGAACCCCTGGCTGGGCACCCATCCTCTGTGCCCCACTATCTGAGGACACCATCCAGACATGCACACTGTCACCAACAGCCATGGCTGCACAGAGTCACCAGCCATGCCAGCCCTGGCCACGTGGTATGGTCCACACTGGGGGGAGGGCCCTCCCCACACCAGCCTCTGCCCCCATCCCTGGCCCCTGGCACTCCCCTGGCCCCAGGTTCCATCCCACAGCATGCAGGGAGGTGGGAGACAATGCAAAACTTCATTGAGCAGCCTGTGCCCCAACAGCTAGGCAGGCATGGGCCTCTCATGTTGAGGAATGCATCAATGCCAGTGGTGATGTCCTCCTTAGCAGCAGGGGGCAGAGATGTGTAGCACAGGCACAGGTAGCCCTTCAGGTGGTGACTGAGGTTGCAGTGCAGCCCAGGCTTGCCCCCTGCACTGTCATAGCTCAGAGTCCTGTGTCAGGTATGCAGGTGTGCCTAGAGCCCCATGGCTATCAGTAGCAGCAAGGCATTGGGACAGGCACACCTTGGTCTATGCAAACAGCTCCTTGCGCACCACCCAGGGCAAGTGCAGCAGGGGCACGCTTAGGGCACAGTGCCTGTGTGGGGCAGGGCTGGCCTCACCCCAGTCATCCTGGAACTCCACGCCCCCCAAGCCCAGGCACCATGGGCTGGGTGGAAGCACAACAGAGCAGTTGGCCTGCAGATGGAGGGGGGGCAGCAGAGTCTGGAGCCACAGCAGCAGGTGCTCTCAGGAGCCTGGCCTGTTCCACCCTGGAATGGGGCAGGGGAGGCACGTTGCTTGTGGCCAGAACCCAGTGGACTGTCAGCCACAGGGGAGTGAGCAGGGATGGGGGCTCAGTCAGCGGCTGCCTGGGCCCAGGCCTGCCCACCTGAGTCCCTGGGCAGTCATGCATACCTGACCCCCAATCTGAGGCTGGGCACCTAGTACAGAGCATCTTGTCTCTAAAATGTTGCAAATTCAAACAAACAGCTTCTTTCTCATGGTTCTACAGAGCCTACAGCTGCATGTGGGGAGAGGCCACAATTGGCAGCTGGGATGTGGCCTCAAGGTTGCCACTGCCCACAGCTGGGGCATTGTGGATGCTGTGTCAGCTCCACCACAGGAGGACCCTGGACAGGACCCTCCCCCTGGACCGCCTGGTCATGGCATTGGAGAAATGGCTGGTGGACTCTCAGGCCTGGTGAGTGGTGGATATGCCTGACCAGGACAGGTGGTGGGCAGAGGACATGGCTCATGAAGACACATGGGACTGGGAGGACCAGGAGTTACAATTATAGAATCATAAACAATTAGGTTTGGAAGGGACCTCAGGAGGTCATCTAGTCCAACCCCCTGCTGAAAGTAGGGCCATCCCCAACTAGATCATCCCAGCCAAAGCTTTGTCTAGCCGGGTTTTCAAAACCTCCAAGGATGGCACTTCCATCACCTCTCTGGGTAACCTATTCCAGTATTTTACTACTCTCCTAGTGAGAAAATTCTTCCTAATATCTAACCTAAACTTCCCTTGCTGCAACTTGAGACCATTGCTTCTTGTTCTGTCATCTGCCACCACTGAGAACAGTCTAGCTCCATCTTCTTTTGAACCCTCCTTCAGGTAGTTGAAGACTGCTATTAAGTCTCCTCTTAGTCTCTTCTGTAGACTAAATAAGCCCAGTTCCCCCAGTCTTTCCTCCTGCCCCCTAACTATTTTTGTCACCCTCTGCTGGACTCTCTCCAATTTGTCCACATTCTTTTTGTAGTGGGGGCCCCAAAACTGAACACAGTACTCCAGATGTGGCCTCACCAGTGCTGAATAGAGGGAAATAATCACTTTCCTTGACCTACTGGCAACACTCCTACCAATGCAGCCCAGTATGCCGTTAGCCTTCTTGGCAACTAGGGCACACTGCTCACTCATATTCAGCTTATTGTCCCCTGTAGCCTCCAGGTCTTTTTCTGCAGAGCTGCTGCCCAGCCAGTCAGGCCCCAGCCTGTACTGGTGCATGGGGTTGTTCCGTCCAAAGTGTACGACTTTGCACTTGTCCTTGTTGAACCTCATGAGATTCCTTTTGGCCCAATCCTTCAATTTGTCTAGGTCACTCTGAATCCTAGCCCTACCCTCCAGCGTATCTACTACTCCCCCAGCTTAGTGGCACCTGCAAACTTGCTGAGGGTGCATGATATGCCATCTTCCAGGTCATTGATGAAGACATTGAACAAAACTGGCTACAGGACCAAACCCTGGAGGACTCCACTTGATACCAGCTGCCAACTAGACATCGAGCCATTGATTACTACTCTCTGATCCCAATGCTCCAGCCACTTTTCTATCTACCTTACAATTTATTCATCCAGCCCATACTTCCTTAGCTTGCCTGCAAGAATGTTGTGGGAGATCATATCAAAATGCTTGCTAAAAGCAAGGTATACCACATCCACTGGTCTCCCCACCTCTACAGAGCCAATCACCCCATCTTAAAAGGCAATCAGGTTGGTCAGGCATGACTTGCCCTTGGTGAATCCATGCTGACTGTTTCTAATCACCTTTTACTCCTCCAGGTACTTAGAGATGGATTCCTTGGGGATCTGCTCCATGATTTTTCCAGGGACTGAGTTGAGGCTAACTGGTCTTTAGTTCCCTTTTTAAATATGGGCACTATGTTTGCCCTTTTCCAATCATTCAGGACCTCTCTTGATCGCCATGAGTTTTCAAAGATGATGGTCAATGTCTCTACAATCACATCGGCCAACTCTCTCAGCACCCTTGGGTGCATCCCATGGATTTGTACACATCCAGCTTTTCTAAGTAGTCCCTATCCTGTTCTTTAGCCATTGGGAATGCTCACCTCATCTCCCAACTGTGCTACCCAGTGCAGTAGTCTGGAAGCTTCTTACAAGCTGCCTTTTTGTGACTTAGTTTACTGGAGAGTTCCCTGCCAAGCCAAACTGGTTTTTTGCCATACTTGCTATTTTCTTGAGCATCGGGATGGTTTGTTCCTGCACTTTCAGTAAGGCTTCCTCAAAGTACAGCCAGCTCTCTTGTACTCCCTTCCCCTTCAGTCTGGCTTCCCAGGGGATCCTGCCCATGAGTTCCCTGAGTGAGCTGAAGTCTGCTTTTCTGAAGTCCATTGTCCTTACTTTGTTGCGCTCCATCCTTCCTTTCCTCAGGATCCTGAACTCAATCATCTCATGGTTGCTGCTGCCCAAGTTGACACCCAGTACTACATTCCCTACCAATTCTTCCCTGTTTGTGAGGAGCAGGTCAAAAAGAGCACAACCCCTAGTTGGCCATTCCAGCACTTGCACTAGAAAGTTGTCCCCAACACTCTCCAAAAACTTTCTGGATTGCCTGCACACTGCTGTATGACTCTGCCAGAAGATGTCAGGGTGATTGAAGTCCCCCATGAGAACCAGGGCCTGTGATTGGGAAACTTCCTCTAGCTGTTTGAAGAAAGCCTCATCCACCACTTCCTCCTGATCTGGTGGTCTATAGCAGACCCTCACCACGACATCACTCTTGTTGCTTTCCCCTCTAACCCTAACCCAGAGACTCTCAACAGGCCTATTTCCAATTCCATACTGGAGCTCTGAACAATTATATGACATCTTTACATAAAGTGCAACTCCTCCTCCTCTCCTCCCCTGCCTGTCCTTCCTAAATAGTTTGTACCCATCCATGACAATGTTCCAGTCATGCAAACTATCCCACCAAGTCTCAGTTATTCCAATAATGTCATTCTGGGTGCAGCTCCTGGCCCTAGAGGGTGAGTTGGTAAAGGCCCTGTGGGAGCAGAGTGTGGACCTGGGAAGGGCAGGGCAAGGCAGACCATGGACAACAGCCACTGGGTGCTGGACACTGTCATGGCCCTGGCAGTTGCCTTTAAGCCATCTACTGCCGAGGCCCCGACCCTAGTCCTGCCTGCCCCCTGGCAGCCACTTGCCACCCAGCAGCAGGCCTCCACCTGGGCCTGGGAGAAGGTCCTGCATTGCCTCCTACAGCCAGGAGCCCCGGGGCCTCCTGCCCCAGGTCTGGTATCACCCAGGCCCCCACCTGGGCCCAGCCCCACCACTTGCCCCGGCTCCACTCAGGTGTGGAACCAGAGCTGCCTGCAGTGGGGCCAAGAACGCACACCAGCCCTGCTGGCCATGGACAGCGCCTGCTAGAGCGGGAACTGGCCACACCAGGGGAGCCCTAGTTGTCATCACCCCTGGGCAAGCTTTCCAGCCACTGCACGCATTGCAGCAGGCACACCAGTGGGGAAATGGCCAGAGGCTGGGGTGCTGGCCATCTGTCCCACGGCTCTGTCCCCTAGGTGCCTCCATCCCATGTGTCCCCACCCTGGGACAGCACACACACAAAGGACATTGCACATAGTTTTCATGGGGAAGAAGGTGTTTTATTGTTGGTGGCTGCAGTGGGTGGTGAAGAGGCTTTGTTTGTTGGGGAGGGATGGGAAGGGGGGCTCTGTTTGATGTGAGGGGTATAAAAACTTGTGAGAGTTGTCTGCAGTGAGTGTGATGCTGGGGGTGGGTGGAGCGGGGGGGGCATGGGCGGTGGTGTAGGCGGGCTACAGCTGGGAGTGCTGGAGGAGGTGGTCTGCCAGCGCCTCCTGCACCCGATGCCCTGGCCCCCGCTGGCAGGTCTGCAGCTCTCCTGGGGTCTCAGCAGGGGCTGGCCACTGCTGTCTGCCACCACAGCTGGTACTCCCCCTGCCAAGTATCCTCCACCCACCATGTCTCCTCTGCCCAGGCCTCATAGAAGAGCTGACTCCAGGCTTCACAGATGTTATGCAGCACTCACGCTACAACAATGACCCAGGTGAGGTTGTCCTTGGTGAACTCGAGGTGGGCAGTGAGAGTGTGCCAGAGGCCCTTGAGGCAACTGAAGGTGCACTGCAGTGGAGTGCAGGTCCAGTCCAGACATTGTTCAAAGTGGGCCGGACAGGGGTCCAGCTGACTGGTGTAGGGCCACATGAGGCAGGGCAAGAGCAGGTAGGTGGGGTCCCCAGTGAGGAGGGGTGGGACCACCATGGCACCCAGTTGCAGGTCCAGCACCCCAGCACGAAGCTCCCACTCTCTACCCGGCCTGGCAGGGTGGAGTTCCTGAAGATGCGGGCATCGTGGGCACTGCCACAAGCTGGTGCTCATGTGTGTAAAGTCCCCGCGGTGGTCCATGATGGCTTGGAGCACCATGGAGTGAAAGCCCCCCTGGCTGTAATAGGAGCAGTCTCTGTGGGGCAGGCAGATGATGGGGGTGTGAGTCTCATCCAGGACACCAGTGCACAGGAGGAGTCTCAGAGCACAGAACTCTACCACCACTACTAGGGGGTCATGCATACAGAGGATGGTGTCCCCCAGCATGTCCTGGAGGACATTGCACATCTCCAGGACAGCCTCTCCCACAGTGGCCTTGCCCATGTGAAACAGGTGGCTGACATACCACAGGCTAGTGGGTGTGGCCAGCTTGAGCCGGGCAAGGGCCAGCTGGGTCCTTGGGGGAGGGGCAGCCATATGCTAGTGTCCTGCCACTCCAGGTGTGGCCAGAGCTGCTCCTGGAGATCCCAGAAGTTGGCCCAGATCATGCAGAATGCCTCCGGCCACTACTTGTCATCCCAGATGTGCTGAATAATGCACTGCCACCAGTCCTGGCTGGCTTGGCAGGCTCAGGGGCAGTGGGGCTGGAGGCCCAGGGGGGCAACAGCAGTCCCAGTGGTGGCATCTAGGAACCCATTGTCAGAGTGTTTGCTAGGGTCGTCAGGCGGACTGGGTGATGGTGGCAAGCGTGTGGCAGCAGCCTGGATTGGAGCATGGTGGGTGGGCAGGTGGTTGCTGTGCATCAGGGAGCTGAAGGAGGTGTGAAATGGCCATTGGCCATGCAGCGGTCAGCACAGCAAGTCAGCAGAATGGCCATCAGGAGTGTGGGGAGCTGGTCATCCCTACCAGGAGCAGGGGCTGGAGCAGCCATAGCACAGGGAGGCACAGGTTGGGGGAGGGTGCTGCTGCAAGCTGTCCTTGTGCTGGGCATGCTGCTCCTGGCCAGGGAAATGGCTGGCCTCTCCAACACTTTGGCAATTCCTTCTCTTCTCCCCTACGTGTCCATCCTGAACCACTGATGCCCATCCATAGCAATACTCCAGTCATGGTTTTGCCTAGTAACTAACCCCTAGGCAAGACCACCTATGCCCTGGTGTTTAACAGAAAACAGTAACCAGGGAAGTTGTAAATCCCTTACAAAAGAATCCTGTTCTGCCATCCTTCCCCTCTGTGCTCTTATGCATTTTCCTTCCCTTTCCATTTCTTCTGACCCCCCCCACCCTGCCCCTGCCCATCTACTCCTGCTGCTGTACCTGGAGGGCCTGGGTACTGGTAGAGTTCCAAAGATGCTCTTGCCCCCACTCCAGCCCAGCAGCATAGGGAGCCAAGCTCAGCTGGGGTCAGCAGAAGGCAGGTTACCCCTCCCTGAACCTGCTCATGCACTGACAGGGAACACCTTCAGGGACTGGGCAAGGAGGAGAAAAGGGGAAACCTGACTACCCATACAGCCTGGATGGAACAGGGTAGGAGCAGCTGTAGAGCTCTCCCCACCCCCATGTCGTATGGGGACAGCTGAGGCAGTGGCAGGTGTTGATGGGGACAGAACCGCACCTTGTGATGCATCCACAGATGCATGACAAGCAGGGCCAAGGAGGTGATCCTCCCCCTCTATGCGACACTAGTCAGGCCGCAGTTGGAGTACTGCATCCAGTTCTGGGTGCTGCACTTCAGGAGGCATGTGGCCAGCATTGAGAGGGTCCAGAGGAGGGCCACTCACATGATCCAGGGACAGCAGGGCAGACCCTACAAGGAGAGGCTACTGGACCGTAACGTGTTCAGCCTTCACAAGAGAAGGTTGAAAGGGGACCTGGTGGCCATCTATCAACTTACTAGAGGGGACCAGCAGGGAATGGGAGAGACCTTGTTCCCCTGAGCACCTCCCGGGGTAACAAGGAATAACTGCCATAAGTTGTTAGAGAATTCAGACTAGACAGAGGTTCAGACTAGACATTAGCAGGCACTATTTCACAGTCAGGATGGCTAGGATCTGGAACCAACTTCCAAGGGAAGTAGTGCTGGCTCCTACCTTGGTGGTCTTTAAGAGGATGCTTGACGATTACCTAGCTGGGGTCATTTTAGCCCAGTTTTCTCTCCTGCCCAAGGCAGGGGGTTGGACTAGAAGATCTGCAAGGTCCCTTCCGACCCTACATCTATGAATCTATGAATCTATGAATGTGCTACTGAGCACGGACAAAAAGGGCAGGGGGAATTCTTACCTGGTTCAGGGACTTTACAAAGTCTCTAACCACTGTTCCTGCTGTGTGGTCTGAAAACAGGGGTGCAACCACACCACCACACCTGCTCAGGATCCACCCCTGCCAGCTGCTGTCATGAAGGAAGGCCAGGAAGAACGTTCTGAGTCAGCTAAAGGGAGAAGGTGGGTATGAAAATGAAAGTTTGAAAATATAAAGTGAGACACTGTTTTTCTTATACTTTTAAATTTTTATTATAGAAATGTTAAAAACAAAGGATGAAAGTGCAAAAGTGTTGTGCGCCCAACAAGCAGGGCATGAAAGCATTCATCAGTAAAAAGACTGCCATCGCAACTGGTGAAACTTTTGCACAATGAAAAGTGAAACAATAGAAGCCACCACCCAAGACACTGGCCTGTAACAATTGACCAGGACCTAGGTGGTCAGTCCAAGTGTGTCATGCTAGATCAGAGTTTTACCAGAGTGAAAGCCAAGGTCAAAGACAAGTGTGAGTCCTAGTCCAGGACCTGGATGAGCAACTCCTGCAGGCTGGCTGCCAAATTTGCCATGGAGAGCTGTTATGCACCCATGGTGCTAAAGGATCGCTAAAGCATAATCAACCTGGAGCTTAACGCAGAATATGTCTCACACCATTCAACTTAACTAAAATTTAACTTTATTAACACATTAAATGTATTAATAGTTTCTACACAGAGAGAGAGAAAAGTACTTATTTCCGATGGTGTCACCTAATCCCAGATGTTACTCTACTTCACATAAAAGGTGGCCAATCAGTTCCTGAAAGTAGAGGGTTGTTGTCTGTGGCTAATGGCTGTTTTTCAGTCCGGATGTTGTTGAATGACAACACAAATTCAGCTTCCTTGTTGCCCACTTTTATGCTTTTTCTTTAACTCCTCTGATGACTTTTCATTTCTGGGTACCATTGACTGGTTTCCCTGTGACCATTGTACTATTCATGTTCTTATCCTGTCAGCATATTCCTTTATTCTGACAAATCCATCACATGTACACATTTTAATTTGGCCTTTTTTTGGGCATGCCCTCGACTCCTAATTTGGTTTGTCCATCAAAACCAGAAACTTCAAGGGCTCTGCAATTGGGCACTGCCCAATTGGTCCCATCTTCCTACCT
Organism: Alligator sinensis; assembly: GCF_000455745.1. Taxonomy (NCBI): domain Eukaryota; kingdom Metazoa; phylum Chordata; order Crocodylia; family Alligatoridae; genus Alligator; species Alligator sinensis. The sequence goes on along the minus strand of NW_005842630.1, from coordinate 590,119 downwards.
TTCATTAACATATCCAATTATGTCATCCCTCTGTTTTAGTCAGGGCCAAGTTCAGTTATTTGAGCTAGTAAGAAGGCCTACATTTGAAGTGCATATGTTGATAACTAGCGCATATGTTGATAACTCTGGCAGTGGCTCAAACTTGGGACTGCACAGCCTGAGCCATGCAGCCAATTGCCACCTGGCCTCCCATAGATTCATAGAATGTAGGCTGGAAGAGACCTCAGAAGATCATCGGGTCCAGCCCCCCTGAACCAAGCAGGAAAGACAACTGGGGTCAAGTGACCCTAGCAAGGTGACCGTCCAGTCTCCTCTTGAAGATTTCCAGGGTAGACAACTGCACCACCTCTGGAGAGAGCTTATTCCATAGTCTGAACACCCTGACTATAAAGAAGTTTTTTCTCATGTTGAGCCTGAAATAGTCTTCTAGGAGTTTATGACCTTTGCTCCTGGTTTTCCCCAAGGGTGCCCTGGTGAACAGTTGTTCACTGAGCCCTTGATATACACCCCTGATGTAGCAGTAAGCTGCTACCAAGTCCCCTCTCAGCCTTCTCTTCTTCAGGCTGAAGCATCCCAGGTCCCTCAGCCTTATCTCACATGGCTTCCTGTGCAAGTCTCTGATCATATGGGTGGCCCTTCTCTGGACTCTCTCTCTAGCTCTTCCACATCCTTGTTGAAGTGCAGTGCCCAGAACTGGATGCAGTACTCCATCTGTGGTCTCACCAATGCCACGTAGAGCGGAAGAATCACTTCCTTGGTTTTACTGGAGATGCATCGAATGATGTACGCCAGAGTATTATATGCCCTGCTGGCTACAGCATCACACTGCTGGCTCATGTTCATACTGTGGCCAATTATTACCCCCAGATCTCTTTCATTTGTAGTGCTGGTCAGATTGGCGTTGCCAAGCCTATAGTGTGCAGGGGATTGTTCATCCCCAGGTGGAGCACTTCACATTTCTCGATGTTAAACCTCATCTGGTTCCAATCAGCCCAACTTGCCAGCCTGTCTAGGTCTGCCTGTATCTGCAGCCTATCTTCAAGTGCAATCATGCTTCCCCATAATTGGGTGTCATCCACAAACTTGGCCAGTGAGCTCTTCACCCCCACATCCAAATCCTTGATGAATATGTTAAAAAGCACTGGACCAAGCACTGACCCCTGTGGGACTCCACTGGCCACTTCTTACCAAAACAACACAGATCCATTCAGTAGAATTCTCTGAGTTCTACCCCATAGCCAGCTTCCTACCCACCTATCAAGCAGTTAAGCCCACAATTTTCCATTTTTTTCATGAGAACATCATGAGATACCAGGTCAAAAGCTTTTTGGAAGTCAAGGTATACAGTGTCAACCTCCTCTCTCTTATCCAGGTGGTGAGTTACGTGATCATACAAGGAGATGAGGTTGGTAAGATAAGACTTGCCCATGATGAAGCCATGCTGGTCATTGTTCAGAATCCTACTTTCTGCAAGCCTATTGCATATAGATTCCTTGATGAATTTTTCCAGGATTTTCCCTGGGAAAGAAGTTAGGCTAATTGGCCTATACTTATCCAGGTCCTCCCTCCTGTGACTTCAGCCAGCTTCTTCAGCTCCCTCTCTGCAGTGCATGCGCAGTTCTATCCCAAAAACATTATGGATAGACAGACACACAGACAGACAGACTAAGCCAGACTAAGCCTTTTATTATATTAGAATACTGGAACATAAACTGACTGTGAAAGTGAGCTCAAGACTAGCTGACAGTGCAGAAACAAACAAGATGAAAGGCTGCTTGCAGATGTTAAAAAACAAGCAAACAAAAGACTGGCTTTTTACTTTAAATGCAGCATGCAACTGCACGAAGCCCAGCATATGCCCAGAAGAAGCATCATGTTAGTTGGACCCAGCTTGCCCAGCATCTGTATAGACTGGGCACTTTAGTGGGGCTTTTTTGGCACTTTTATCTAATAGCTGATTGAATCAGCTATTAGATAAAAGTGCCAAAAAAACCCATTGAAATGCCCAATCTATGCAGATGCTGCAGAGCCAGGTGAAAATAATGCACAGCTTCTTCCAGTAAAGAGCAGTTTTGTTTTGTTTTTTTAACAACTGCAAGCAGGTAAGGTGAACTAATCCATCCCCCTGCTCAAGGCAGTATCATCCCTGACTAAACCATCCCAGCCAAGTGTCTGTCTAACCTACTTCTGAAAGTGTCCAAGGATAGTTTCAGCAATTTCTCTAGGTAGCCTGAGCCTGTTCCAACCCTTGATCATCCTCACAGCCATAGTTCCTCCTAACCTCCAACCTAAATTTCTCCTTCTGCAGCTTGAGGCTTTGGCTCCTAGTCCTATCCCCTACAGCCACAGAGAAAAGCCTATCTCCATCTTCTCTATAATTGCCCTTCAAGTGTTTGAAAACTCTTATCAAATTTCCCCTCAGTCTTCTCTTCCAGACTGAATAATCCTAGTTCTTTCCATTTTGCCTCCAGGCCCCTGATGATTTTTGTTGTTCTGCACTGGATTATTTCCAAACTGTCCACATCCTTCTTGAAGTGTGGGGCCCAAAACTGAAGTCCAGGTAAAGCCTCACTAGTTCTGAACAGAACAAATGAATCATAGAGAAGTTGGGCTCAAAGGGACCTCCTGAGGTCATCTAGTCCAGTTCCCTCTGGCAGAATCATAGAATCATAGAAGTAGGGTCGGAAGGGACCTTGTAGATCTTCAAGTCCGACCCCCTGCCTGGGCAG
>NW_005842630.1:584119-587024 GCF_000455745.1 Alligator sinensis | reverse complement strand
TCTGGACCCTCTCAATGTTGTCCACATCCCTCTTGAAGTGGGGTGCCCAGAACTGGACACAGTACTCCAGCTGTGGCCTGACCAGTATCGTGTAGAGGGGGAGGATCACCTCCTTGGCCCTACTTAAGATGCACCTGTGGATGCACGATAAGGTCCGGTTAGCCCTGCCGACTGTGACCTCGCATTGTTGGCCCATGTTCATCTTGGAGTCAGTGACGACTCCAAGATCCCTTTCTGCCTCCGTGCTCTCAAGAAGGGAGTTTCCCATCTTATAAGTGTGCTGCTGGTTACTACTGCCCAAGTGCAGCACCCTGCACTTGTCCGTATTGAAACGCATCCTGTTTTTGTTAGCCCACCCCTGCAACCTATCCAGGTCTTTCTGCAGTCTTTCCCTCCCTACTAGCGTGCCCACCTCACCCCAAATTTTGGTATCATCAGCAAATTTGAACAGGTTGCTTTTCACCCCATCGTCCAAATTGCTGATAAAGAAATTGAACAGTGCGGGCCCAAGGACCGAGCCCTGGGGGACTCCGCTGCCCACTTACCCCCAGATCGAATATGACCCATCCACCACCACCCTCTGAGTACGACCCTTCAGCCAATTCGCAATCCATCTGACCGTGCAGGCATCGATGCCACAGTCGCCTAGTCTTTTAATGAGGATGGGGTGGGAGACAGTGTCAAAGGCCTTGCTGAAATCCAGAAAGACTACATCCACGGCGACATCTGCATCCAATGCTTTTGTGACCAGATCGTAAAAGGCAATCAGGTTGGTGTGACATGACCTGCCCCTAATGAAACCGTGCTGGTTGCCCTTGAGCATCATCCCCAATGCCGGCCCATCACAGATGTGCTCCTTGATGATCTTCTCAAAGAGTTTCCCCAGGATTGAGGTAAGAGTGATGGGCCTATAGTGGCCCGGGTCCTCCCCCCTCCCTTTTTTAAAGATGGGGACCACATTGGCCATCTTCCAATCATCTTGCACCTGGCCCGAGCACCATGAGCGCTCGTAAAGCTATGCCAAGGGCCCTGCAGTAACCCCTGCTAGCTCCCTCAACACTCTGGGGTGGAGAGCATCTGGACCTGCTGACTTGAACACGTCCAGGTCCTCCTCAACCTTAGGTCTTGAGGCGTTCCCCTCGAGTCCGTCTTGAATCACGGTGGGGGAGTCCCGGTCCCTGCAGAAGAAAATGGAGGTGAAGAATTTGTTAAAGAGGTCTGCCTTCTCCTCTGGCGCAACCACCAGATTGCCCAGTGCATCTTGTAGGGGCCCCAGGTTTCCCTGTGCCTTCTTCATCCTCCCTATATATTTGAAAAAGGACTTTTTATTATCTTTGATCTTGGATGCTAGTCCTAGCTCTATTTCTGCCTTAGCTTTCCTAACAGCCCCCTACAGGCCCTACAGAATCATCTCTATCCAAACCATCCTATACAAATCCATTGTCTAACATTTTAGCAAAACTATACAGTCATCGAACCTGACACAACACAAGATAAAACAGGTGAATCACTTCCCTTGATTTGCAAGTCATACTCCAGTTAATACAACCCAGGATGCTGCTGGCTCTTTTTGCAACAAGAGCACACGGTCAGCTTATTTCCATCTTATGGTCTACTGTAAATGCCAGGTCCTTCTCTTTAGTGCTGCAGCCTAGCCACTAATTCCCCATTCTGTATTTTCACATGCAATTATTCCATATCAAGGACTTTACATTTGTCCAATCAGTGGATCTCACTCAATGGTTGGGGACCATGGGTACCTATAAACATGCTCCAACATGTTCTAATTAGAATGCTCTAGCATTGCCACAGCATCATGTGTATAAGCCCCTGCAGTTTTAAAAATGGATTCTGGGGCACTTTAACTAAAGATCATCAAATGAGCTTAAGTTGAAGCATCCCACAGCCATTTTTAAACATGCAGGAGTTTAATACACATGGTGCTGTGGTGTTTTAGTTAGAGTGGCTCCCTGGGAACCACTCTAATTCAAATGACACCCCCCCCCCCCCCCCCCAGAATGTGTATAGGCACCCCATTTCTCCAGTCTACCAAGGTCATTCTGGATCCAAATCCTACCATTTGTGAGATTCTTGGTCTTTCAATTTCCAAACCACATTTGCTCCAGTTAAAAAACACCCACCTCATAGTCAGTACCACAGGGATGCAGCTGGGTGCCCAAGACACTATCAGTTGACACACAATAATGATTGCAATCATGTGTGTATAGGCACCCCATTTCTCCAGTCTACCAAGGTCATTCTGGATCCAAATCCTACCATTTGTGAGATTCTTGGTCTTTCAATTTCCAAACCACATTTGCTCCAGTTAAAAAACACCCACCTCATAGTCAGTACCACAGGGATGCAGCTGGGTGCCCAAGACACTATCAGTTGACACACAATAATGATTGCAATCATGTGGCTTCTGTCACAACCCAGTGATTTTGGTGCCTCGGCACGATGGAATTTTCTTGCCACATGAGAGCCTCTTGCACAGCGAGGGTTTTTGCTGCACAGAAGAACCTCGGTGCAAGAGACTTCCCGCCAATTTGCAGGATGCATTTCTTCCTTGCAGCACAGAAATGCACGGTGCAAAGAGTTCCCGCTATTTGAATGCAAATTTGTGTCCCGCTATTGGCCAGCTCTAAATTATTCACATGTAGCGGCTGGTAATTGGCCTGCTGGCCATTTAAAAATTCGCGCGACTTCCGCCCAAGTCGAAGAACTTTGAGCACGCTGCAGAGTGCCTCTAAAGAGATCTGACTTGCGGCTAGCTGATCGATAGACTGATCACCTATCGATCCTTCTTCCTGTCGCCAAGCACAATCCCAGACGTACCCTTTTCCCGCCGGCTTGATTTACGGACGGATTCACTGGCTTTGGGCCCCCCCCCCGCAAAAAACAC
>NW_005842630.1:582882-583264 GCF_000455745.1 Alligator sinensis | reverse complement strand
CGCCTAGTAAGGAGTCGCTGGAGCGGACAGCAAAGGGCTCCGGAGCAGCGTTTATTAACAGTGCCAGCCGCATGATGCTGCTAGCGGAAAATGGCGCCGAGAGAAGCGCAAGCTATCTGGGAGACCCGGAAAAGATGGGCAGAGTTTCAGAAGACCCGGCGGGGATCCACCTAGTGACCCCGCCCCCTGAGGTGATGTTCCCAACGGCCACGCCTCCTTGCCACAAGGAGGGGGCAATGGGAGGAGGGAGGTACCCAATGCTCCCAGATGAAGCATTTAACCCTCTCTCTGCCGCAGCTCACCCGATAGCCGTGAAGAAGCACGTTGCGGATGAAGGAGGTACTACACGTACCACTGTTATCTCTCTCACACGCACCCGACC
>NW_005842630.1:578436-579842 GCF_000455745.1 Alligator sinensis | reverse complement strand
CCAAATAAAGGATTAGTTGTTGTTGACTTGGGAACAAGACAGTTACAAGTTATTCCCTTATGAAAAAGCAATGCCACTGCTGTTATTTCTGCCTTAACTGCTGTATTTGCCACCTGGCAACCTCCTCATGAGATTCAGTCTGATGGGGGACCCCCTTTTAACTCTAACGCTCTAGACAAATTTGCTCGTCTTCACAATGTAGCCTGGCATCTCCATCTGCCGTACCACCCGCAGTCCAACGGCGTTGTAGAAAGACACATAGGCCTGTACAAAGAACAACTCCGCCTCGGAGGAGGAGGGACGTTTAAAAACTGGACCAAATTCAATCATGATGTTCTTATCTCACTGAACACCGCTAAATCGTTATGGGACGAAGCCAACGCTCAAAAACCCCTACCTTGGGAACCTAAGTTCCAGCCAGATGAGTTAGTGTGGATCTCAATACCGCACCCCCATCAGTCTCATCCACAAGTTCACAAAGGAACCCTTCAACGGTCGGGACAATAGCCTAATACCTATTCTGTCCAATTAAAAGAAAAGCCTGATCGTCCTCCTATTATTGTTCATCACAACTGGATGACTCGTCGCTCCAACGTTCATCTAGTATCCTTACAGTGAATTCAATTATGATTCTCTTTTGTTTTGTTGTTCTCTTTTCTTTACAGGTTTGACCCCAGCAAAAGCGGTAATCCACAACAGCCTGATTGTGAAATTCATCAAGTACCAGACTGTAGTTCATTCGGATCCATAGAGTGATGGTGGTGAAGAAGACACTGAGATGGAGAACGTCCATTTGCTCAGGACTTACTATGACACTGTTTTCTCTTATTTTATCAGGTGTTTTATTGACATTGTCTGTTATAGGAGAGGACGGACCGACTACTAGACGAGGAAAGTCCCAAACAGATGTCCTCCAACCAGACGATGATCAGCAATTGTTGTTATATGTTCAAAGTTATTATATTTTGTAGTTTGTTGAAAAGACCGGTCTGTTAAGTTGTTTTATGTGTGTATATATTGGTTGTTTGGGCGTTGCTGGGTCGGTGAATCCCGAAGCAAAGATGCCGTGTGATGTGCTCATGTGTCTAAAATTCCAGTTGTGCCGTCGGCAAGGGGGCATGTCACAACCCAGTGATTTTGGTGCCTCGGCACGATGGAATTTTCTTGCCACATGAGAGCCTCTTGCACAGCGAGGGTTTTTGCTGCACAGAAGAAGCTCGGTGCAAGAGACTTCCCACCAATTTGCAGGATGCATTTCTTCCTTGCAGCACAGAAATGCACGGTGCAAAGAGTTCCCGCTATTCGAATGCAAATTTGTGTCCCGCTATTGGCCAGTTCTAAATTATTCCTATGTGGTGGCTAGTAATTGGCTTGCTAGCCGTTTAAAATTTCATGCGACTTCCGCC
>NW_005842630.1:527371-578336 GCF_000455745.1 Alligator sinensis | reverse complement strand
CGGCTTGATTTACGGACGGATTCACTGGCTTGGGCCCTGCCAGCTGGAACAACTCACGTGGTTGTTCAGACGACCGGACCAGCTGCGTCGCAACTCCACGCGGCGTAAGTAAACGTTTTTGCAACCATTAAACCTTGTCTGCCTCTCCATTCACCAGCCTGCCCTGACGAACGGGTAATTTCTAGATTACCTCGAGTCGGCTCTGGCCGTCCGAGACAGCTTCCAGCATTAGCCACTTTTTTTGCGCCTCCCCCACACCCAAGCTGGTGGCCAGGGCAGTTTCCCTGTTCACCCTGCCCTAGTTATGTCACTGCCAATGGTATCTTTTTCAAAAGTCTGCTAATTCAATTTCTCCCCACATTTATGACCACTCCATAAATTAGTCTTATGCTTCCCTTTAACTATACCCCATGCACCATATGTTGCCTGTGGTTAGCAAAAGTCTCATGTCTGCCTCAACTCCATGGGCAGTGGGCACACTTTCTTGGCCCCTGGGCAACAATGCTGAGCCAGTCATAGATTACAAGCAAGATCGCCATTTGCTCCTGGACTGGGGTAGCAGGGACCTAAGTTTATCTTTTTTATTTTGTGCAGCAACAAACAATGTAGGAAGATCTCACAAACAACTTGGAGCTTGTAAGTCATGGGTTGGAACTTACTGCCCTGGGGAAATGACATCTTGTCCGCTAAGACTGCCCCATCTACAGAATTTCAACCTTCCCCTCATAAGGTAGAGGCCCAATGTAGGAATGATGAAATGTTTTGTAAATTATCAACTCTGGGGGAAGGGCAGAGAACCACAGGACAGCAACAAGTGATGCAAAAGGGAAATGAGTACATCAGATTGCAAAATATGTACAATAGACAAATGCAAGAAATATGGGAAATAGACAGGATGAAGTGGAATTCACAGCCTGTGAAAAGAACTATGAACTGATTGGTATCACAGAGACAGTGCCTATGAGTGGAACATCACCACCAAGGTCTATATTTTGTGTTAGAAGGGCAGGGACAGAAGAAAAGCTAGTTGGCATTGCCCTGTATGTTAAAACAATTATACTTGTTCCCTGGTTCAGGGGAATGAAGGTAGGAGATCAAAATGTATTTGGGTGAAGTTAAAAGGTGAAAGATCTAGGACTGATATAATGATGGAATTTTTTTATAGACCACCAAGTCAGGAAGAAGAGGTGAATGACGAGGTAAGGGAAACTTAAATTTTCCAGACATCTGCTGGAAAAATAAGATAGCTAAGCCTAACATGTTGAGTTGGTTCCTAGCTTGTGTGGAGGACAAGTTTTTGTTCCAGCAAGTTGAGGATACAACCAGGGGATCATCTTTCTTGGATCTGGTCCTGACCAATAGGGAAGAACTGATGGTGAATATGAAGGTGATGGGAAATTTAGGGAGAAGTCATCACAATATAATAGAATTCATGATCCTGAGATAAGGAAAGCATGGGATCAGTACAATTAAGACACTGGATATCAAACAGGCAGATTTCAACCAACTCAAGGAGATAGTAGGCATGGTGACACAGGAGAAGTGACTGAAGGATTAAAGGTGCCCAGGAAGGTTGGAAGCTCCTAAAGGGCATTGTATTAGAAGCCCAACAAGAAGCTGTTACAACACAATAGAACTACAAAAAACAATAATAAAAGACCAATGTGGCTGCACAAACTGCTTCTAGGATACCTCAAATGCAAAAGAAAAGTATACAAGCAATAGAAAGATGGGCAGGTCATCAAGGAAGCATACCAGGAAATAGCAAGAACCTGCAGGGACAAAATCAGGGAGGCAAAGATAAAGAATGAGATGAACCTGGCAACAGAAGCTAAAGGCAAGAAGAAGAGGTTTTATAAGTACGTTGACCAGAAAATAAAGAAAAATAAGCTGTAAATTCATTGTTAAACAGCCAGAGGTTACTCTCAACAGAAGATGCAAAGAAGGCAGAGCTATTCAACAGCTACTTTGCCTCAGTCTTTACAAAAAAATTAAGCTGCAACCAGACAGCTAATGCAGATTATTTGGATAAGGAAGGGGGCAAACTGAGAGATGAAATACCAAAAGAGACCATTAAAAAGCTTTTGATGGGTCTTAATGAATTCAAGTCAGCAGGACCTGCTAAACTTCATCCCAGGTACTGAAGAACCTGGCAGATGAGATTTTGGAGCCCTTGGCAATAATATTTATGAAGTCATAGGAAACTGACAGAGACAACACCCAGCTGGTAAGTGGAGTAAAAGGGGCTGGGAGGAGAGGGAAGGGGCATGGTGTGGGGGCAGATCAAGGCCCCTGAGGTGAATGGGGCCTTGGGGCCAGGGCTGGTCATCCAGAGGCACGAGGGAGGGGCATGTGACTGTATCCTTGTTGGCACATTTCTCCTTGATTAAGGCATATTTCTCAGAACAGGCATTTAGTGTCTGTCTGGAGTTTTGCAAATGCCCCATTCACAGATCATCACTGGTGCAGACTGTTGTGGATTCTGCCCCATTGTTAAAACAGCTACCCAAAGACAGTGTCCTGTGATCAATGCCCCAAGGTATTCCATTCAGTCAACCAAGACCCATCCCACTTGATTGAAGTGTAACCTCCGGACTGATCAAAAACTTGCAAAAACAAGTTTCATGCCTGGATGATACAAAACCAGGATCTGAGTAGTAAGCAACTGTAACATGATGGTCGCTTTCTACTTGCATTGTACAGACTTTAATTGATGAACTATCAAGGAGGAACGCTTTGAAGCTATACAACTGAACAGTATAAGAAGAAAACAGAGCTGCCAGCAAGGTGTGTACACCAAGAGAGACGGAGAAATCATTCTGCACCCAGCTTGTCACTCCTGAGCGACGGATCCATGCTCAGTGAAGGCTGCAAAAACAAAACTGCTTGCATTGGTTAGAGCCACTTTTACAGCTAATATATGCTAGGACTTTTGTGATAGCTCATTTACTGAATATTGGGAAGGAGTCTTTTTCTGTCATTTATTTTTATAGCTCATTTGTGGTATAGTTATTAAAGCTTTTCTGTCATTAATTAAGCAAGGTGTCGTGTTAATCCCTAACTGCACTAGGCTTGAATCCCGCTTTTGACTGCAACAAATCTTTTGCCTTTGCTACACCATAATAAAAAAATCAATTACCTCAGCACCCAAACCTTATATGGATTTCAGTCAAAACACTCCCAAAATTGTGTCAGCTGTGCGAGCTGTACTAACATGAACAAAACACAAAGAAGGCTGGACTCAATCTGCAGCTTCCCCTGTAACGCCGCCAGGTAGGGCAAGAGAGTTCTTCCCTTTCACTCCTGCCGCATCTTTCCTCCCAAGTGGGAGCTCCTCTCCATCTGGTGTCCTAGAGCAGCAGGGAGCTGTTCTGCCTCTGCTTGCTAGAGATGTGATTGGCAAAGGACATAAAAGGCTATTGGATATGAAAGGGATTCCATAAGTTTGTCAATTGTACAAGGAAGACCAAAGATACTGACGGCAACCCTGCATCTCCTCCTCTGGTGGTGTTTGGTGCTGGACCTGACCCAATACCATGAAAATACCTACCAGCTCAGGCCCTTTGAGCAAGTTGGTAAAGACAACACCTAGTTTGTGGTTTTGATGGGTCATAGACCTGAGTAACTGTTGAGCTGCTCAGATTCAGGCAGTTCTGGACATTCCCAGAACAAACTCCTAGATATCTGGAGAACTTGAAGAGGAAACATAGATGTCTCCATGTTTAAGGAGTTAGTTGGGGAGAGGAAGAGAAGGGGAGAGTGACTGAGACCCCTACAGGGATCTGGGACTTGGCTGGGATGCTTCAGACAGAGCTGATCCTACCGTGAGGGGCCTGAGTTTCCCTGCTGGGATGAGGGAAGACATACTGCTGTGAGCAGAAGCAGGGTGTCTGTAATATAAGACACTTTGTGCTGCAGCTGCTCTCAGCTCCTTCCTCCCAGCTAGGTGCAGGAAGCAGATGCATGACTATAAGTTTCCGGAATCCGGAGCTGTTGATCAGAGACAAAAGACCACAAGATCTCTTATCTTGAGAAGAATAGCAGTAGTGGTTGCACCATTTTCCCATAGTCTGGAGAGCAGATTTGCCAGCAGTAATCATCAGAAACATCTGGTGGCTTCTTGCCTACTATTTCAATTGAGGTTGGGGCCCCATTGTACACATTCATAGCAAAAGATCACCCTTACCTTGAAGAAGCACTTGAAATCTCAATCAACCAGAGAGACACAAGATGGGAGGAGAAACTGAGGCACAGAGAGAAATGTGACTTGCCTTAGGTCATGGAGCAGGGCAGTGTCAGAGGTAGTGTCGGAACCCCAACCTTTCCCATGTGGTGCCCTGTCTATGAGATCACCCTGCTAGCCTACTTTGCTTGTATCTGTGGACACTTCCAACAGGAGGGAGCTTGACTCTGCTTGCTTGAGGCAGCATTATTCTTCCTAGGGGCATGGTTACTTTTACAATAACAGTAGGTAACACCAGTACATGTGACCCAGCACAGAGGCAGGAAGCCCAGTTCAAATCAATAGGCTGGGGCCTAGGGACATGGGACTTATGGTTTATGAACAACATTTGCAAGATGCATAGGCCAAGTAAAGGCAATTTCTATACATGAGTAGAGCTTCTGACAGCCCCAGCTCACCTTGGTGCATGTTACTCAGTTTCCTTGGGCAATACAAAGGTAGCTTCTAGGGTGGCATTCAGTTTACTAAGGGAAGGAAGTGTGGAGAATTAATTAAGCCTAGGTCTTGCAAAAGTACCTTGTGAATACAGGAGGTGATAGTGCCTCTCTACTCAACACTGCCTCATCCGGTGTACTGTGTGCAGTTCTGGGCTCCACGTTTTTAAAAAGATGTGGAGAAGTTGGACAAGATCCAGAGCTGGGCAACAAAGATGATCAAGGACTTGGAAGGCAAATCATACAAGGAGAGCCTGAAGGAGTTAGGCATGTTCAGCTTGTGAAAAAGGTGCTTAGGAAGGGGAACATGATAGCAGGCTTCAAATACTTGAAGGGTTGCTGTAAAGAAGAGGGAAAGAACCTTTTCCCTCTTGCTACAGAAAGGAGGACACAGACCAATGGCTCCAAGTTGCAGCAAATAAGTTTAGATTGGATACCCGGGAAAGCTTCTTCACTGTTAGAATATTGGGGCAGTGGAATAGTTTGCCTAGGGTAGTTTTGGACTCTGCATTACTGGTGGTGTTCAAGAAGAGGCTGGACAGCCACTGGTCAGGGGGGATCCAGGTGTAGATATGCCTACGTTCTACTGTGAGGGAAAAGAAGAACAGAGGGGGTGGGAAATAAGCTTATCACAATGGCAGAGATCACAGACACGCTCAGACCAGCCTGCACATTATCAGCAGGAGCACATGGCAATGCCCTGCCCCCTTTTTAGGAAGCAGCTAGCCTGCTCATGGGCAGGCACAGAGGATAAAAGGAGGAGAGACTAGTAGCTCCAAGGGAGAGAAAGAGAAGGTAAATAGAGAGCATATAAAAGGTGAGATGCTGGCAGCTGTGGATAGCACAGATGAATGGTATCTGTTTCAGCAAGAGAGGAGACAAAAGTGACCTGCGAGAGCAGGGAAGTTGAAGAGAACACTCTAGGAAGGCTGGGAGTGAGAAACAGGAGTGGAATTGATTCTGTGTTTACAGGTTGTCAGATGATTAAGGGCTCAATAGAGATAAGGAGCGCACGTGGTATTGACTTTGAGTTTAGAGCTGCTAGCACACAGACTTTTCCTTTGCCTTAAACACTTTACCTGTTGCATGTTGGCACTTTATCTCCTAAAAGCATATTAGAGACATCTGGTATTGTAGAAAAAAACACTTTATGGATAGGCAGGCAGTGTTATTATAACTGAGCACTTAGCACATGGGTAGGAGGGTATAGTGTAGTCAGCAGTAAGTGCACTTTAGAGGTTAAAAGGGCTGTGTACAATATTAGGCAGCTGAGACTGGGAGAGGACTTCGAGAGGTGGTGGACTTAGTGAAGAGTGCAATAATTCAACTCAAATTGTGTCAGAACCTCTAGGACCTGAACTGAAGAGTACTTGAGACAGTGCAGTAGCTGGGCAGAAGCAATATTGAATGCACTGGGCACTTTTGGTCCCTTATAACGTCAACAAGACTTTGTGTAAAAGTCACTTATTGAACTAGTGACAAGAATGACACCCCAAGTGGGTTTTTTGTTTTGTTTATTTTTACTGCGTAGTGAAAGACTGCAGGAGCGGCAATTGGGGCCTCTGGGCACTTGTGGCAGAGCCCCCCGCATGAAGCGCAGGGCAGCGGGGATTCTCCCCCCCCCGGCACCTGCATGGCAGCTGTTGCATTGTGTGGGTGCAGCACAGCTTGGCAGGGTGCCACGCTGTCTGGGAGCTGGGGTGGCTCCAGCAGTCACCCGGAGCCCGGCAGCGCTCAGCCCCAGCAGTCCCAGCTCCCAGGCAGCGTGCAACGCCCTGCTGAGCCATGCTGTACCCGCGCCATGGGGCAGCTGCTGCGTGGGTGCCAAGCGGGGGGGGGCATCCCCGTTGCCCCCCACTGCCCTGCAGGGAGGCTCTACCACGAGTGCCCAGGGGCCCCAGTCACCGTTCCTGCAGCCGGTGTGTGAGAGGCTTTTTAAAGTGCTGGGTCTAGACTGGGGCCAGGCAGTGGATGGGGCTAGGCAGGACAGCCATGGGGGCTTCTCCTGTGGCTCCCCCCAGCCGGGGAGAGGCAGGCACAGCCAGAGGAGTCGTCCAGCTATACCTGCCTCTCCCTAGCTGATATGAATTGCTGAATCTCTCCGAATCAGCACTGAATCTTCCAAAGCTGATTCGGCCGAATCAATTCAGGACAGTGATCTGAATCTCCGAATCAAATCACTGTCCTCCCAATCGGCCAAATCTGAATAGAATATTTCCCTATTTGCACAGGCCTAATAACTGTGGGTATCATCTCCTGTGTGTGTATCATCTCGTGTAAAATGGATGTGGTCAAGATGTCAGAATACTGCAAGGATAACATTACAGGGCGTATTGTATACAGTGCAGTGAGGCCCAGTTGAACGTTCCATCAAAACTGCTTTGATGGCAAATGGGGCTTTCAATAAGACTTATCCTGTCCCCTGTAGACACAGAGAATAATTGATTACTACTGTCTTTCTAGCAACCAGTTTTGTATTTGAAGACTGCTATCAAATCCTCCTCTTCTATTGATTAAATAATCCTACCTCTTCCAACCTTTCCTTGTATGTCATGTTTTCTAAACCTCTAAGCATTTTTGTTGCTCACTGCTGGACTCTTTTCAATATATCCACACCTTCCTTGAAATATGGTGTCCAAAACTGGACATGGTATTCCAGGTTGGGCCTCACCAGCGCTGAGTAGAACAGAAAAAAACACATCATTTTATTTAGGTGCAATATTTTAATATATCAAAGAATGCAATTTTCTTCTTTTTTAACCTTGTCGCACTGTTGACTCATATTCAAATTGTCGTTTGCCAACATCCCCACATCCTCTTCTGCAGAACTGCAGTCTGGCTGCTTCCCCAATTTGTATTTGTGCATTTAATTGTTTTGTCCTAAGTGCAGGACCTCTCATTTGTCAACTGATTTTCAGACCAATTTTCCAATTTATTAAGGTCATGTTCAATCTTAATCCTATTCTATAAGGGGTCTGTTTCCCCACCTAGATTTGTGTCCTCTATACATTTGCTAAGTGTGCAGTTAATCCCTTCCTCCAAGTCATTATTTATGATATTGAACAATGCAGAACCCAAGACGGATACCTAGGGAATCCCACTTGGTACCTGCTCCCAATTAGACATTGAGCCATTGTTGACCACTCTTTGAACAGAATGATTCAGATAGGTATGCACCCACCTTTACAGTAGTTCCATCTAGACTGTATTTCCTCATCTTACTAATGAAACTGTCATGATAAACAGTGCCAAAAGCCTTGCTACATTCATGGTATGTGACATTCACTGCCCTCCATCTATTCACAAGGCCTGTCAGCTTGTCTTAGAAAAAAATCAAGTTGATTCAACATGACTTGTTCTCTGTAAATTCATGTTGATTGTTCCTTACTGTCTTGAATACTCTTGGTGTCTAGGGAAGTGATTGCTTACCACTATGCTCCACTGTCTTTCTTTCCAGATCCCAGAGTTAGACTGACTGGTCTATAATTCCCTGTTTCCTCCTTCTACCCTCTTCTGAAAATGGGCATTATATTTTCCCTTTTCCAATAGTCTGGGACCTTCCCTGATTTCCATGAGTTCTCAAAGAATATAGCCAATGGCTATGCAGTAATTTCAGCCAATTCCAAGAGTAATCCATGATGAACTTTCTTAGGCCCTACTAGGGTCTGAAAATATCCAGTTTATCTGTGTAACCCCTTACTTGTTCTTTCCCTATTCTAAGCTGTGTGTCTACCTGCTAGACTTGCTGCTATCTGTGCTCATTCACTAATCAACACACTTTTTTGTGAAGACTGATGTAGAAAAGTTTAAGCACAGACCTTCTCTGAATTGTCCACTAGCTTCCCCTACACATTGACACTCTGCCAGTCATCATGTACATTCTTCTGTTGCTTTTTACCTCCCTTGCTAGCAGTATCTCGGTTTGCACCTTGATCTTCTTCATTTTGTCCCTTCAGGATTATGCAGAAGGCAAGGCAAATGGGGAAATAATGCTCAACAATACTGTCTGCAGTTTGTTTAAGCAGCTGATGTTTGCTTTTGCTGATGAACATCTGCTGGGACAGATTAATCACGCCAAACCACAAATGGTGTCCTCCCTTTTATACTGACCAGCTGCAGAGTCACCAGACAGCTAAGCTGCAACAGTTGTTCACATGCAGGTCAAGCAGATTGGGAGTAAGGAGACTGAGCCCTTTGGTTAGCTAAAGCAAGCGCCAAGGAAACAACAGTAGGACAATTCCCATTTGTGTGGGTATCATCTCCTGTAGAATGGATGTGGTCAAGATGTCAGAATACTGGAAGGATAACGTTACAGGGCGTATTGTATACAGTGCAGTGAGGCCCAGTTGACAGTTCCATCAAAACTGCTTTGATAGCAAATGGGGCTTTCAATAAACAATGTTTTGTTATTGTTGCTAGAAGTACCTGCTTTCTACGATATAATTTGGTGTTTCATCTGTAATCCAGGTGCACAATGCTGCCTGTGGCCATCACTGAATAGCAGGATCCCCTGTACAGAGGATGAGCCTTGCAAACAGTGTTAAGTATATACAGGATTATATTATATACAATATCAGTTACAAATAATCAAACAGGTTTAACCCATAAAGGCTATTAAGGAGAACATACAATATACACCCACAATCTCAGTAATGAGAGTCACAACATATAACCTTTCCTTTGAATACCCATAACCTAAACGGAGAGTCCTAATCACAGATAAACATTAAGGCACAACATTGAACCAATTGAGTTACAGACTTATAGGCTTGCCCCTACTTATGTACACATCCAATCAATAACTTGTATACACCAGAGTGAATAGGATGGCTCTCTGCACACTTAACAGCCTGGGCGATGGCTTGAGAGGAACAGCCACTTCTTTGCCCCTCCCACTGGAGCATAGGCAGGTCCCCTCTGGCTTGGGCCCCTCTGTGCTTGCTTCAGGCATCACACGCTGCCAGCCATCACTCCCTCCTGGTGTCTCTGCAATACGCTTCTCTCTCCTGATCTGCTCCCTTGACACAGCAGGCCGCAGGGTCTGGGCTGCTGGCTCAGGCAGTCCCCCTGGCCAGTACACACACACCCCACTAGGCACCCAGGGGAGGGTTTTGTCACCTCCTCATGCTGGCTTTCTACAGGACGCCTCCCCCAGGTAAGCAGGGTCTAGCATCCCCTAAACCCCACCTTTTTCCACCATGAACCAAGTGGCTGCTCTGGCTCCCTGAGGCCTGTGTCCCACCTCCTTCAACCCCACATGTATGTGGACTGGGCCTGTCTCCCTCCAGTCCCTCCTGCTCCGTGCAGACTCCCCGCGCAGGGCTTGTGGGCTCCTTCCCTGCTAGGCTGCAGCACAGCTCTCCTCTATGTCCTGGGGGGGGTCCTGGGCTCAGACATCTCCCCAAGCCTGCAGGAACTCCCTCCATGGCTCTGCAGGCTCCAGGGAAGAGCCACCCAGCCAGGCTCCCTCCCGCCTTCAGCCTGCGGGGTGAGCCCTTTTCTCTCTCTTCCCTGGGGCGGGGAACTCTCTTACCCAGGACCTCCATAGCCAATCCCCCATGGGGATTTCTTCTGGAGGCTTTCACAATGGCCCCTGTTCCTTTTTTCTCTGTCCTAGAATGGGTCCCTCCAGGCAGGCTTCATCTGCCCACACTATGGTGCCGCCTTGGGTCAAACATCCCACTTTTGCAGCACATTGTCTCTAGAGGGGCGGCCTTCCCATGCTGCTGCCCAGTAGGGCTGTGTGAAATTTCGCCAGCAGTTTCATTTTGACGCTGTTTCGACTCATTTTGAGCTCAAAACAGCAAAATCGAAATGAAACAACTTTGAAGCAGCCTCGAAACAAAACAAGGCAAGTCGAAATGTTTCGAAACTTTCCAAACGTTTCGAATTTCGAAGCTCAAGCTGGGCTTGCCTTCAGGGAAACAGAAACTAAAGTAAGGAGAGTGAGGGGGGAAGGAGCGCTCTCATTATTGACGGTGTAGCTGGCCAGTGACTGTCACCCTTCCCTGAGGTCCTTTCCAATCCCCGTGCTCTGGGGGAGGGATGGAGAAACTGCATAAAAGGCAGCATTGTTTGAACTGCCCCGCTTTCTGCCTTAGTGTCAGTTGAGTGAGGGTGAACCGTAACATACACACGGTGTCACCCATGTCACGAGTTTTGCCTGTTAGCAGCCAGAGGTGCAGGGCCCAGAACCCAGAAGCCCCTGCACCGATCTCCTTGAAAGCTGGCAGGCTTCGTGGCCTGAGCAGCGGCTAGTGGGCCTGCAGTTTTGACCCTGCTGTGGCTTAATACATACACGTGACACAAGCTTTATGCTTTCAAGACATTGAGGTGCAATTTCTCTGAAACCCCTGCATCTACCTCCTTGAAACTTGGCAGGCTGCATGCCCTCAGAAGGGGCTGCCATTTCTGCAAGTATCAGCCAAATCAGGCCAGAAATGACAAAGTTATAGGCTGTTTCATGTTTCCCCATTATAGCCTATGGGCGAAACGTCAAAACAGCATCAAAACAGCATTGAAACAGCAAAACATTTTTTACAAAATGAGACGGAACAGCGGTTTTGAATTGAAGTGAAATTTGAAATGAAATGCTGTTCTGTCAAAACATTGAAAAGCAAGTCGAAATGGAACGGTGCTGTTTTGCACAGCCCTACTGCCCAGCTGTGCTCCTCAAGAGACACTCCCCTTTTAGGTAATCATAATTTTACTGCTTGTTACACATCAAAAACCTGGAATGCCCCAAATGCCAAAAATTCAAGTGTGAAATGATGCCACAGTACCATATGGAAGCAAGAGTTGGCTGCTGCATGCTCCCATTCTTTTTTATGATCCAGGATCAGCAACTTGATTACATCTCCCATGATACTCCACAGCCATGCAAAGGTCATGATTCATAGTTTCATAGTTTCATAGTTGGTGGGGTCGGAAGGGACCTGAGGAGATCATCTAGTCCGACCCCTTGCCGTGGCAGGAAAGAGTACTGGGATCAAACAACCCCGGCCAGATGTTCGTCCAGCCTTTTTTTAAAGACCCCCAGGGTAGGAGCCAGCACCACTTCTTTTGGAAGTTGGTTCCAGATCCTAGCCGCCCTGACTGTGAAGTAGCGCCTCCTGATGTCTAGTCTGAAACTACCCTCCGCTAGCTTGTGTCCGTTGTTTCTTGTAACTCCCGGGAGTGCTCAGGGGAACAGGGACTCTCCCAATGCATGCTGGTCCCCCTTGACTAGTTTGTAGACTGCCACTAGATCCCCTCTCAGCCTTCTCTTTTGGAGGCTGAACAGGTTCAGGTCCCTTAGCCTCTCCTCATAGGGCCTGCCCTGCTGGCCCCTGATTATGCGGGTGGCCCTCCTTTGGGCCCTCTCCATATTGGCCACATCCCTCCTGAAGTGCGGCGCCCAGAACTGGATGCAGTACTCCAGCTGCAGCCTGACCAGTGTCGCATAGAGGGGGATCAATCATCTCCCTTTTACCAAGGGGGGAGCTATAGCGCACCATGGAAGGTGTCAGTCCAAATGGGGAGCT
Source organism: Alligator sinensis (assembly GCF_000455745.1). Classification (NCBI taxonomy): domain Eukaryota; kingdom Metazoa; phylum Chordata; order Crocodylia; family Alligatoridae; genus Alligator; species Alligator sinensis. The sequence goes on along the minus strand of NW_005842630.1, from coordinate 566,136 downwards.
CTACCCACAGAGGACAACAGTAGCTATGGGTAGAGGGTGCATGGGGGTGCATGCGCACTCCATGCGAGTACTGGTGCACCCCCTGACTGGCTGCACTTATGTTGCCCTGTGGGGTCCGGCCAATTCTTAGGATTTCAATACTGCACTGTTAGACAGGAGGGCATGGTGTACAATTGCACAGGCACACACTCAAAAATCAATTGGGTGCATATACACACTCTAGGTGCATGCACCCCCACCAGGAGTGCACACACGCACACTACCAATTCAGGCACATACACATCCAAAATTGCCAGCCTAGGCAAATGCACACCTATCACCAATTCAAGCACCTACACACACTATACAGACCAAAAGAAATTAGACCAGAATCAATTACCAATACCTGCACACCCAATACACATACACAGATCACTAATTTGTATATCATGCCCACAGTGACATACATGTATATCAGTTCACATACATACCACTCACCTACACATACACACAGGTGAGTTCCTAACTTGGGTGTTGTGGTGTGTATGTGTGTACTTGGGAGACATGGGGGAAGCTTAAGGTAAGACAGAGAGTGGAAGTGTAGGGAGTGAAAGCTGCTAGGACCAGGATTAGAACCAGTAGACTAGAGAGAGCTGGGTTGAGGAGCTGAGGCTTAGAGTTACTTTAGGTTACTGCTGGTGGAAACTGAGGTGAAAGTTGCCGGTGCTGGGATTAGAACCAGAAGACTGGAGGGAAGTTGGGGTAACTTAAGGTTAATTGGTGTTAATTGAAAGCAGAAAGCTGCAGAGCAAAGGAGCAATGCTGGGGAGAAGCTTGGAGGCTGGAGCCGGAGCAAGGAGGCTACAGGGGAGCTGAGAGGTATGTGGGGAGAGGAAAACTGGGAGTGGGGCTGCTGGGGGGAGGCTGGAGAACACAGAGACAGAGTGTGAAAGAGAAGGCAGAGAGAGATAGGGATTGGGAAGAGGTGGCAAGAGGCAAAAAGTGGCGGGAGCGAGGCTGAGAGCCTGCAGAAAGCAACCAGGCTAAGCAACAGGGCTGAGAGCCTGCAGAAAAGGGACAGAGAGGAGGCAAAAAGTGGTGGGAGCAGGGCTAAGAGGGAGATACAGAAACAGAGACTGGAATTTAAGATAGGGAAGGGACCGGGGCTCAGTAAAACACAACCCAACTCGGGGTTACAAATGGTTTTATTGAAAAGGGGAGATGGTGACACGATATTTTATTGATTCCTTTACCCACACACATACACAGACACATACACAGACAATGGCAGCAGGGGTTAAAGAGGCTTGGTGCAGGGGCTGAAGTCCGGGAGAGTCCAAGTTGAAGGAGGAAATATGCAGGTGATATCTACCTATCCCAGGCTGAAAGCGGGTCCTCAATGGCCAGTTGGGGCCTCCTTCAGCTTGGTGTTGTCCAGAGGGGGGTCACCGGCAGGGCCTCTCGGATGGATAGGTGGTCTGATGTGGAGCTGGTCTGATCCAGATGGAGAGGGCGTCCCAAGGAGTCAGTCTTCACTACCCCTTTTTATGGGGCAGACTACCTCTGATCTCCTATGGGGAGGGCCTGTCCAGGCAAGGTCAGTCCTGTTCCAGAGGGTTCCAGATGTTCTTACTGAGCATGTGAAGCGTGGCACAATTATGGGTTGCCTCATTTTTTGTTTCTTGAATGCTGAGGGTGGTTGCAAGGGCTGGGTCGTTGGTCCAGATATTGGGGTTGATGGTTTGGTCATTCAGAGGGAGCTATTTTTAGACCTACTGCCATTGTCTCTCAAGCACCCTCATTCATCCCCATTCATTCAGGAACCAAGTTACATAGGAGGAGGAGTATGAGTCATAGGTTACACAATCGGGCATGGGGATAAGATGGAGGCTTGAGATTACAAGATGGAAACTTGACATGACTTATGCTAACTTACATATATAGGCCTAAAACAGTAATTGCACAATATAAAAGCAGTAAAAAAAATCAATACAAACATAATGATTATCACTTATAAAACAGTGGATATCTATATCAAAATAGCAGGTCACTTATTTTCAGAGGGAAGAGAAATAAAACTTACTACCTAAAATAAAATGTTAAAGCTTATCCTACATCTTAGCTCTCTTATACTTATCTATAGGGAATAGAGAGGGAGAGACAAAGTCAGAAATGGTTGGGGAAGGGGAGGGAATGCATTTTAAAAGAAAAAAAAAAGAAAAACGGGGTTTTGCTACCCTCACTGGTTAGGCAACAGGTGGGAGAGGCAGGCGAGAGCCACCCCTCAGTTGCTGACTGGTCACTGAGGGGGAGGCATGTGCCCCCCCCCTCCCCCCCCGACTAAGGTGGCACCAGTAGCCCATGGAGGACAAGGATATAAGGCACCTAAACCACAGTTCCCATGAGGCACCATAGTGATGCTTCAGAATCAAAGTATTTTGGTTTTCAGGTAAAATATTTTAGATTTTGAGAGTATTTTTAATGAAAAATCAAAATTTTCCACATAGCAGAGGGGGCAAGTATCCCATTTTTACAAGTTGGTGTAGGTGCAACAGATTATGGGCCACCATGTGACTTGGAACATACACCCATGCATGAGAACACCACACACACCTTAGTCCCCTTTGCAAACTATTCAGACCATGGGGACTAGCACACAGGGGTATCTCTCCTAGTGACGGCCCTTGGAAAGGAGAGGAGCAGAATAAACTAGGGCTGACAAATGATTAAAAAAAATCAAAATTAATTGCAAGATTTTTAAAAAATAGTTGCAATTAAGCATAATTTTAATCACACAGTTAAACAAAAGTCAGCACACACACCCCCCTCCCACCCGGAGTCCATGTGCCCTGCGGCTCCTCCCTGCCATCACCAACAGTGCACAGCCCCACCCCTGATCCCAACCCCAGCCCACCCCACACCCGCTCCAGACTCACCCCAGCCAGAGTGGACCAGCTAGAACGCTTGTGAACAGCCCCAACCCCAGCCTGCCCAACACGTGCTCCAGACTCACTTGCCCAGATTGAACAGCAGGAGTGGCTGGGCAGAAACTACTGTTCAGTGCAGAGGAAAAGTGGCCCCTCCCTGTCACCGTTGCTGGGTCCCTCTTGCTGCAGCAGCACCCAGGCTGCCCTACAGCTCCTCTGTACTGCCACCACTGCCTTGGTGGGCAGCCTGGAGGTGGCAGTGATGGAAGCAGAGGAGCTACAGGGCAACCCGGGCAAGGGCTCTGGGCAGCTGCAGCAAGCAGTGTCCAGCAGCGGTGAGGGGAAGGGGCCACTTTTCCCCCATGCTGAGTAGCAGCTTCTGCCAGGCTGCTGCCGCTGTTCAGTGTGGGCAGGTGAATCTGGAGCAGGCACGGGGCAGGCCAGGGGCAGGGCTGTGCGCACAGGTGCTGGCTGGTCCAGAGCTGGTCTGCTCCAGTGGTCCAAATGATGTATGCAATTAACACAATTAAAAAGAAATAACACATTAATTTGTTTTTGCATGAATCATGTAAGTTAACTGCAATTAACTGACAGCCCAGAATAAACTCTAGCCCTTCATCTTGCTAAGCTTGCTAAGGTATCACAAAGACCTGGTGAGAGCTCTCTAGAGTGGAATGTCAATGTTGAGGGCTACACACTGTTTCTTAAGGACAAGGTTGGAAGAATATTGGTAGTGTAGCCAAGTATGTCAAAAACATACACTTGTTCTCCAGTTCAGGAGGAAGAAGATAGCAAAGCAAAATGCTTTTGAACGAAGTTAAAAGGTCAAAGATGCAGCAGCAATATGACAGTAGGGATTTACTATAGATAGGGCCTGATTTAAATTGCAGGCCTAGCTCACACTGTGGCAGTTCCTTTAAGCTTGGAGTTCCCCCCATTATTGGCAAAGGGGCCCCATCAGTCCTACGGCTTGCCGCGTGCTCCTGATGGCTAGGAGGTGAAAACTGCAGGTTTAAATATGCTGTGGTGTTTGCTTCCCATCTGGTCAGCAGCAAGCAGTGGGAGGCAAAAGCCACAGCATATTTTAAACCGCAGTTTTTGTCTCCTGGCCATCAGAAGTGAGGGACAAGTGGTGGGGCTGATGGGGCCCTTCCATCAATCAGTAGTGGGGGGTGCAGGGGTGAATTCCAAGAGTAAAGGATGTGCTACTCTGTGAGCTGGGCCCATGATTTAAACCAGGCCCTAATTATACACCACCAAGTCAGGAAGAAGACGTGGATGAGGCACTCTTCAAGAAAGTGACAAAATTATCTAAAAGTAATGAGATGATCCTAATAGGAGATTTCAGTCTTCACAAAAAAATTGAGCTGCAACCAGACTGCTAATATGGTTATTTGGATAAGGAAGAGAAAAAGATGAGGGATGAGATAAGAAAAGAACCGGTTAGAGATCTTTTGATGGGTCTGAATTAATTCAAGTCAGCAGGGCCTGATGAACTTCATCCCAAGGTACTGATGGAACTGGCAGATGAGTTCTTGAAGCCCTTGGAAATTATATTTATGAAGTCATACGAAACAGGCAAGGTAATAGAGGACTGGAAAAGAGTCAACATAGTGCCCCTTTTTTTAAAAAGGTAAAAGGAGGACCTGGAGAATTACAGAACTAGCCTCACTTCAATACATGGCAAGTTCATGGAGGATATTAATTGAGTCTGCTGGAGTGTGATAATTAGCATGCTCCAGCCAGCCTCTGCATCTTGTGTATCAGCATCCCCCACCCTTCAAAATGGTGGTGGGGATGCTTTAAAGCTTGTTCAATGAGCTTTAGGTAAAGCACCCCTGCCATCTTTTTTAAGTGTGAGGATGCTGATACACACAACACTCCAGGCACTTTCACTAGAGTGGCTCTTGGAGCCACTCTAATTAAAGCGTGCCCCCCTTCTACATACCCCAAACTGTGTAAAAACACTCCAGGACTGGAGCTAACAGGATGAAGTTCAGTGCTGACATGCAAGGTCATACTTTGGCAAGAATAATCAAAAATACATATTCAAAATGGGTGACACCTGGCTGGATGGCAACATTGTGGAGAAGGAGCTGGGAGTCTTGGTAGATTAGAGACTCAGTAAGAGTCTTCAGTGTGATGCAGCTGCACAAAAGGTAAATACAATTTTGGGTTGCATCAACAGATGCATTAGGTGCAAGACATAGGAAGTGGTTGTGCCTCTTTTTAGTTGGTACTGGTCAGGCCTCATTGAGAGTATTGTGTACAGTTTGGGGCTCCACATTTACAAAGTACAGGGAGAAGTTAGAGAAGCTACAGAAGCAGGTGACAAAAATAATAAAGGGCTTGTAATGCAAGTCATGCAAGGAAAGGCTGAAGGAAAAGATATGTTCAGTTTACAGGAAAGGTACTTAAGAGGGGATATGAGAGCAGCCTTCAAATATCTGAAGGGCTGCCATAAGGAAAGGCGTAAACACCTTTTATCGATTCTGCAGAGAGGAGGACACAGACCAATGGCTCGAGGTTGCAGCAAAGTAGGTTTCTTCACCATTAGAACAGAGAAGCAGGTGTTCAAGAAATGGTTTATAAGCATCGGTATGGAATGATCTATGAGTAGCTAGGCCTGTGTTCTACTATGGGTATTTCCCATGCTGTAGGGCTTCATTGGTTATCACATAGGACCAAGAAGGATTTTTTCCCTTCCTGTTTTTACACACGGCAGGATTTTTTTCTTTTTCACCTTCCTCAGAATCATTGGGTGTTGATTGCAGCCGAGGCTGGGCAGTTTGACTGGGGTGTGTCAGTGCTTCTGCTGGGACTAAAACCCAGAGGTTCCTGGCTAGAGCGTCTTGCCCCTCTGCTCAGAGTCAGACCTATCACCATAAATGGGGTCAGGAAGGAATCTTACCTTAGGGTCAAATTGGTATAAACTGTGGGGTTTTTGCCTTGTAGTAAAGTTCTTCCTGGTGATTTCTTGAGTGGATTTTTAAAACCTTTGCAGTAGCAAGACATTGGCCACCATGGTCCCCCTGCTTTACTTGTGACTGTTATGTTTTGTGGTTGTATCAGAGTTGACTGTGCAATTTTGCTTGGAGGTTAGACAATGGTTTGTGTAGGATGGTCTGGATAAGGATGATCCAGCTTCAAGGAAGGGGTTGGACTAGACCTCTGGAGGTCTCTTCTAGCCCTACTTTTTATGACTCTATGAATGTCAGGCAATTCACCATTAATAGCTAGTAAAGGCTATCAGTAAATTCCTACCCCTCCCCACAGGAAGACCTCTGACTCATGGGTATGTCTCAGAGTCATATGCCTGCACTGGGTTTCTCCTGGCTCTGTGTAGTTCCTATTCTGTGCCCTGTTCAGGGCTATGCTCAACCTAACTAACTCTCCAGCAGTGTATACTGAGAAAACAGAGAGCTAAACAGTGCAGCCATCCCCCTATGCTGCCAGAACTGTGAGTTTTCTAAGCAGAAAAACTGTACTGTGGCACAGTGGGGCTTGATGATCTGATTCCACAATTATGGCTAGGCTGAGATGCCTAAGTTGGAAAAGCAGGATATGTGGGTTCAAAATGTTTGTTGGAAACCATACCATAAGCTGTTCATTATCTCCTTTTAATATCATGGCCTCTACAAGCCCCAATTGTGAACCTGTACCCCATGTTACTAGCAGATGTACAAACTGGATGTGTCTACATGTGCATTAGATCCAGGAGCAGTTTACTCACGAGTAAACTACTCATGAGTAAATGCTCCCAGGCAGGCATCTACATGTGTAAGGAAGTGGGAGCAGATTTGCTGCCAGCAAACTGCTCCTGCTTCCTGGGGCCCTGCAATGGGCCCCTGCTGCTACCAGGGGGAGCTCTAGGTTCCCCCTGGGTGCTGGCCCAGGGGATGGCAGGGAGCACTGGGCCAGGAGGCAGCTGTGTCCTGGCTGAGGCTGGGACATTGCTCCATGCCCCTGCGGGGCTGCCTGCTGCCAGGGTAGGAACAATGCCTGAGATCATTTACTTGCAAGTAGTTTACTTGGAAGTAGCTTACTCCAATCAGGGCAAGGGACTTGGAAAGAGCTGCAGGAGAGGGGGCAGGTCCCAGATCCTTACCCTGATTCACCACTGGGGCAGTTAGCAGCAAGCCCCCAGCCGGACAGGGATTTCCTGCACAGTTTGGTGCTCACTACTAGCTGCCCCACCAACAGATCAGACCGGGGGCTGGGACCTGCCTCACCCCCACAAGCCCCACACCTCGATCACCCGATCGGGGTACAAGGCTGGGACCTGCCCTTGACTGGGACAGTTCCCACCCCCATTCTCCAATTGCAAAGTGGGGCCTGGAGAGCTTGTTTCTTGCTCAACTCCATGACCGTGTTGCTGGGTGGGGAACAGTCTGGAGAGCTTGTTCCCTGCTCAGCTCCATGATTATGTGGCATTGTCTGAGACCAAGCTTCCTGAAAGGCAGCAAATGAAAGAGCTTCATTGCCCCTCAGAAAGGAAAATGTCTTGTATTCAAGACACATTACTTAGGTACTGGTGGTCTAGCAGTGGCAGTGGCTTCCAAGAAGAAGGGAATGCTGCCTTCAGATCTGGCTTTAAAAAGGTGTCCCTGTAATATCTCCTCTCAAAGCACTGGGAGACATAGCTCAGATGCCAGCTGACAAGTGTTGGGATAAACCCCTTGGCCATGTGATAACTCTGAACATTTACCAATCCCATCCCTGGGCCCAGATTGGTTTGTGTCCAGGCTTTCCCCTGCAGATCTAGTGAGCACAGGTCCAGTTTTATCATAGTTCTTGAGAGCATCTTTCAGAAGCCACTGGCTTTTGTTACTACTCTTTTGTGGTTAAGCAGGACATGTCAGCCTGACACATCATTGATCTCTTCAGGAACATGGTCCACTTTGCTGGGACTCTGCTCAGGTCAGCCCAGTGATGCAGTGGGGGTCAGGAAAGGGTTTGACCCCCCAGTCAGATTAGCACAGGCTGCAGTGAGGGGTGCAAGTGGCCTCCTTTGCTGGTCTTCTCTCTGCCTCGGAGCTCTTGAGCACATTTTAACCTGCTCCTCCCTGACCTTTGCTAGGGGGGTTCAGACAGGGCTGATCCTGCCCTGAGCAAGAACTGGACTAAGATGAACCCTCCTGAGGGCCCTGCCACCCGGCTTTGCTGGGACTCTGAGGCCCATGGGGTCTCCCCCAGCCTGCTGCAGACCCTGAAGCACTGTGCCCATGGCTCCCTGTGCCCATTAGAGCCTTCAGTCAGTGCCTGCCCATGGAGAGGAGGGAAGAACCCCCATGACATTAACACTGTGGGACAGAATCAGCTTGTGCTTGGACACCCGAGGCCCAGGGAGAGGCCTGTTGGTAGGGGAGCAGGGTCCGGCCCAGGCTCCCTGCCCACTTGTCATGTACAGGGCCTGACGCTGGCTGCTTCGTGATGTAGGTCCCATGTTACTCTTTCACTGCAGAGACCAGGGATGGGCAGGGAATAAATCCTAGTCACCAGTGCTCTCTGACCAGTCTCAGCACAACCTGAGAGACTCAGCCAAGGTGTAGAGAGAGGATTAGTTGTTTGGATAGAGTTAGAGTTAGGAGAGGTGATAGATTAAAAATAACAGATAGAAAGTAGCTAGTAGAGAGTTGTAGAGAGCTTGTAGATATAATAGAATAGATAGTAGATAGGCGGGCAGCTAGGAGTAGATACACAGTAGATAGGTAGGGAGAGTAGAGTTGAGTAGATAGAATAGGTAATAGATTTATAGGAGATGATAGATAAGGAAGATGGAGGGCAGTGGCCCCAGTGGAGCAGCAAGGTGAGTGATTGGAAGGACGAGTCCCAGCTCCAGCCCCAAAGGGAAGTGTCAGCCTGGTGACAAAACTGGTGCATGCTGCTGCCTGGACTGGAGGTTGGGTCCTTGGAGCCTCGCAGTCCAGCACCTGGCTGCTCACTCCTATGCCTCTCTCTCCATTTCAGACCAGCTGCTCTAGTCTACATGGCAGGGAGGGACTGCCAAGAGACTGCCTAGTGTGGGTAAGGGCCCAGCAACACCTTGGGGTTTTGCAGTGAGGTGTGAGGACAGTGTAGGAGTAGCAAAAGGTACTCCAGTCTCCTGCTGGCATGAGGGGAATGTATGCCAGCACTGTGGGTTGGGGATGATCTTTCCCCTCTCCCTGCACTCTCAGCTGTGCTGTCTGGGGGAACACTCAGAGCAACCGGCCCTTTCCCCAAGCGCCTACCTCTGGGGAGGGGCTGAGCGCTCTGAGATTTGGCCACGGAGTCAGTGCACGGTTAGAAGGGCCCCACAGTTTCCCTGTGGGTGCAGGGAGCAACTTGCAGGCTGCTGGGAATCCTAGGGGTGCTTCTGATTATGTCTTCTTCTTCTCCAGCTGCCCTAGCTGCAGACACAGAGAGGACCTCGGGTGCTACTGGTTCCGCAGCCTCCTCACGGTAGCTCTGGGCCAACCCAGAGAACTGTCTGGGTGGGGGCCCCCCTCCGACTGCATCCACCGTGCCACCAGGAAGAAGGTTAAGATGTAGGGACAGGTGATGTGCCCCAGGACAATGCCAAGGGTGACCAGGGGCTGCTGGAGCCCTCCCTGTCCCTGCTTGCTCCCTGATCTAGCAGGACCCCACCAGCCTCAGCCTGCAGCCAAGGGACTGTCCCCTCTTTTTTCATCCCAGGGTCTCAGTGGAAGCCCCCAAAGCAAGGGCCAGGCTGAGGGTAGAGGAAAGAGACCTGCGGGCCAGGGAGACCCAGTGCCCTGCCCACACCAGCGTGACCTGGGAAGACCAAAGAACTGGCCACGCCCTGGCCTGCAGCCCCTTGCTCTCCCTTGCTGCCTCAACCCCTGACATCCTTCTGGTGGCCTGTGTGCCTACTTGGTGGGTCAGCACATGTGCCATACCTATAGGTGTGGGGGATAGCAGTGTGTGTACGTGCGTACCTGCTTGTGAGCCTGTGCTGGTGGCTTTCATGGGAATGCATGGGTGTGGGGCTGTCTCTCCAGGAGTTGCTTGCTGCCCTTCATGATGACCCTGCTTTCCTTCCCTCCTATACAGATCCATCATGGGGCATGAGGGGCTCAGAGCCTTGGTGCCCAGGGAAGGGCACTGCTGGCACACTGACTGTTCCCTTTCCTTCCATCCTAGGGCCTCAGCAGAAGCCCCCAGAGCAGGCATGAGGCTAAAGGAAAGGGACCAGTGGGCAAGAGAAACCCAGGACCCTGCCCACGCCAGCGAGGCCTAGGAAGACCAAAGAATTGGCCTGCAGCCCCTTGCACCCAATGCTGCCCCAGCCCATGACATCCTTTTGGTGGCCTCTGTGCCTATATGTGTATGTGTGGGCAACAACAGTACATGTACATGGGTACATGTGCCTGAGAGCCCGTGCTGGTGACTGCCATGTGTGTGCATGCACGTGGGGCAGTGTCAGCTGTTTTAACTCCCCTGTCCTTGCTCCCAACAGGGTCTCATCCCCAAGAGGACTGGCCCAAGAATGACCCCAAATATGTCTGTCTGGGGGAAGGTAGGACCCAGGGGGAGATGGCAGCAGGACCCAGCAGCTGCAACAGCAAGGCCCACCCAGCCCCAACCCAACCTCAGCCCCCTCTCCCCCCCGCCTCCTTAGTTAGAAGCCTCTGCCTAGCAGAGCTTCTGGCCTGGAACTCTGGGTCTTTTCCCACCTCCCTCCACAGAGAGGGAAATTTAGATAAGAAGGTGTGGGGAGCAGGGAGGGGCAGGGGAGGACTGCAAGTGATTGCCCCAGTCCTCAGGGCCAGACCAAGCCAGCTCCTGTGGTCCTGGTGCTGTAGCTGGGAACCACATGGTGCCAGGGTGGAGGCGGGGGGCAGGTGTCAGCAGCAGACAGGAAAGCAGGGAAACGGCTACAGCAGGCTCAGGTGGTGGGGGAGTGTCAGCGAGCAGGTGTTTGGAGTGCAGCAACAGCTGGGCAGGAGCACGGAGCTGCCAGTGCACTGGGGCCAGCACCGGCAGGGACCCAGAGCGGGGCAGCAGGAGTGCAGGGCCTGGGCCAGCTCCTCCACATCCATATGGATGGTAAACTCTTTTTTGGCACTGGCATTGTGGAGACAGAATACAGTGGATACAGTTTTGCCAAGACTCAGTGTGAGCCGCCATGTGGTGCAGTAGTCTGCCAGCTTTGTCACATCTTCATTCAGGGTCTGGTCCAGAGTGAGAAAAGATGGAGCTTGAGTGGCACAGCAAATGTCATCAGCATAGATGAACTTGTGGGATGTGATTGTTGGTAGATCATTTATGTATAAGTTGAACAGGGTTGGGGCCAGCACTGAGGTCCGTGGAAGTCCATTGGCCTGTCTCCTCCATGCACTTATCCCCTGCCCAAGGTGGACTCTGAATCATCTGTTATGGAGGAGTGTTTCAATGATTATAACGACCCAACTTGGAAGTACTCTTGACAGCTTTAGAAGCAGGCCAGTGTGGCATACTGTATTGTAGGCAGCTGTAAGGTTCAGTAGCACAACGCCAGTCTTTAGGTTCTTCTGAAAACCATTTTTGATGTAGGTGGTAAGTGCCAGTACTTGCTCATATGCCCTGCAGCCCTTGCGGAACCTGGCTTGATCGACACTAAGGATGGCCTCTGCTTCCTGGGATATCCATTGTCTTTGTCAGACTTTGGAGTGGCAATAACTTTTGCCATACACCATTTCCTGGGGAGTGACCTTGAGCTGATAATTCTTTTGTAGAAATGGGTCAGCCATGCACTAGCACAAGGCCCAAGTTGTTTCAGGAATTTTGGTGAGATGTTGTCATAACCAGCAGCCTCACCATGTTTCAGGCTGTTTAAGACTTTTTCCAGTTGGGTGACGTCAAAGGGGTCAGGGCTTTTATATTCTGCGTGTTGCTTCTGGCATTGCTTCAGTGTATGGTGTGTGTTCTTTTCCAGTGGTGCCTTGGCTACATGTAGTAGGTGACTGGCCACTTGGTTTGGGGTGACTAGTGGACAGTTTGGTGCAGGTGGAGGGGCTTTGGGGTGATCTAAGGTGGCAGATTAGGCTCCAGGTCTTCCGACTAGAATGAGTGAAGTTTAGCTCTGCTGTGGTTTCTTCCCTTTTTAGCACATCATGTAGCACTGAGAGACTCAAGTTGATCTGCTACATTGAGATCACCAGATGATTCGTACTCCTTTAGGAGTGCTGTGCTCTCCATGTCAAAGCATGGGATGTATATAGGCCGATAGCCCAATAGCCACGAGGGATTGCCATTCAAGTGGCTTTATAAATAGCACTACAAAAACAGCTGTCAGTGGTGGGACAGATAACAAACAAAAAGACTGGAAGAAGAGAGAGGAAGAGAGATCATATAGGTCCTTGACAGTGACCGGATCTGAAACTTCCTGCTTCTCAGGGAAAGGCTGGTGATGGACAGATGGACAAGAAGGACAGATGAAGATTAAGTAAAAGACTGCTTACTTGGTCAACTCTAGGTGCTGATCCCAGGGTTTTCTGATAAATCCATGAAAGATTCAGACAGTTTCACCATGGAGACAATTTCACAGGGCTATCTGCTGATATTATTTTGGAAGTGGCTACTTTGATTTAATCTTAGACCAAATATCACTTGCAAAATATTTACAGCAAAATCACTGCTTTCCCATGTGTGGAGAAAATAATGTAATTCACTAAAAGCACTGATACAACATCCCCAGGACACTTTTTGTTTGGTATTTGTTCCTGCCTCTGATTAGCCAATAGTAGCAGCCTCCATTTCCCACTTAATAACTGTTCAAACAAAACATTTTGTTTTTTCCCATGCATTGTGCTAATGCAATATAGGCCTACTGCACAGTAAAATACTCCACTGTAAGCCTTCCTCAGGAACGCATCTACACATGCACCCTGTTGGGAGCAAATCTGCTCCCATTTGGAACAGCCAGGTGCAGGTACAGCTCCTGCCCTGCTCTATCCCCCTGCAGGAACCAGGGAATGGTCCAGGCTCCCTTGGGGTGCTAGCCCGGGGGTTGGCAGGGGGTATGGGGGGTGGTCCTGATGCACACAGGGCCAAGAGATTTCTGGTGGCGGCAGCAGCAGCTGTCTCCTGGCCTGGTGCACATTGGAAGTGGTCCTGATGTCCAAAGGCCAGGAGACAGCTACCATTGCAGCTGGCAGAGTTCTCCTGGTCCTGTGCACATTGGGACACACAACTGCCAGTGAGCCCTATGCCCAGCAGAGCTTCCTAACCCAGCAGGGGACAAGTGGGACAGCTTCCAGTGAGTCCCCTGCTGGGAGCCATGCCGTACCAGGAAGGTTAGGGGTGGGTGGGGGCAGAGAGCAACCTTGTCCCAGTGCTGATCGGCTCCCAGCTCCTGTGAGGAGCCAGGAACTGAGCAATGCCAGGACCAGGGACAAAGAACTGCCCCATTCCCTGTGACCCCTGCTGGTATGGCTGACCTGGGAGATCCTATCCAATTCCCTGACATTACTGTAGTTGTTCTTTATTCCATATAGTTTTCCTGCAAAGAATTCCAGAGCTACCACTTTACAGATCCTGATGGCTTAAGAATGATATGTAAAGGTTTGCTTTTTGAGAATTGGCTTATAGGTGTATATATATATATGCATTAGAATGGTTCGGAATGGGCAGCAGGGGTTAACTGATTTCTCAGAGCCTGGGGCTCACATACACAGTTTCTCAGCCCTCAGAAGCAAATAGGCTGTCTAACAAACAAGGACACACGGTCTGAGAAACTGGGAGCATGCACCACACTGCTTCATAAGATGGAACAAGGTGGCACCAGCTTGCAAGGCCAAAGAGGGGGCCCTGAAATTCCTGTTTTGGAAAGGGTGTGCATGTGGTGAGCTTGGAATATGCTGACAAAACATAGTGTAGATGGTGAGATAAACACAGAGAGACCAATCAGCGATAGCCACGGATCAAGAGTCATCAGGAGTCATCAGGAGGGAAGGAGAATACAAAAGCAGAGACTTGAGAGTAACAAAGGGTCCCTCCCCATCCTCGCCCTCCTCTGCCTGGGTCCTCCTCCTCCCTGAGAGAGTCCCTGTCCCCTGGGAGGGGTCCCCAATGCCACCATGGACAGAGGGCACACCACCAGCCTGTCTCATCCACCCCACTGGAGATGGCATGTGGAACTCAGCATCCCACCTCCAGGCTGCTAACACGTTGACATCTGACACCTAAGAGAGAGCCTTAGACTGAAGCCTGCATCCTGGTCAGATGTTCCTGGACTCTGATGACAGCCCTAGAATTGGTAGCTATAGAATTGCTTGATTGTTTGTATTGTTTCTTTTCTGTTATCACTGAGTGTCATTAAATTTGCCTATTATCAAATGGAAAGGTCATGGTTGGTCTGAGGGAGGTCCCCTCCCTCCCCCTTCCTGGAACAAGGCATCTAGGTCCTAACCACCAGAGCCCACTCCATGTGCCTGGGTGTATCTCCAGAACCATTTTCAACTTATCCCTTTGAAAAGAGAGGCAAGTCAAACAGAGACAATCCTAGGAAGTTTATTTCAGTACAATATACTCATCCAGTTACAGTATACTCATCCAATAGACTCATCCAAATTACGTTTGTATGTGCCTGACAACAGGAAGGCCAGATGAACATGGGGAAAATGGAGCAGCTGAAGTCAAGGAGTGGAGATAAAAGCAGCAGAGCAGAGAGTGAAGAGGTGGGAAGCAAGCAGGCAAGGGGGTAGGAAGGAAAAAGATTGCAGTGAACTATGGAAGTTCCCTGGGAGGGGAATAATGGGACCACCCTCCCCTCAACAGTACAGGGCCAGGTCTTCAGCTGGTGTAAACTGACAAGGAATTCAATGGACCTCTGCTGATTTAAACAACTTGAGGATTGAGCCCATTGGAGATGGTTTCTCAGTTTTGATTCTGGTCTCCAGACTGATGTTCTTACAGTAGTCCCGCTCCCTGTCTTCCAGCTCCTGTCTGAGGTTGCTAGAGAGGAGTGGGAAAGCATTTCATGCATGTGAGCCCTGCAGCCTTCAAGGTGCCTGCGCTGGAGTCACAAGAAGAGCTTGCTGTAGCAGGCTTGACAGTAGGTTTTCTCTCCATGCTCCCGGAAGGTGCCCTTCTTCAGCTGCATCAGGCAGTAGGCACAGATGAAGTGCTCAGGGTGGAACTTGTGCCCCATGGCACTGATGCAACGCCCAGTAATAGGCCGTCCACAGCCATGGCACACCGTCCCTTGCCGCTGGTGGAAGTGAAGCTCACAGTATGGGCGGCCATCTAACTCAAAGAAGGAGCCCGAGGTAAAATTACTCAAACAGTCCTGGGAGAGGGGAAAGAGAATGAGAGGCTAAGGATACTGAAGGCTTGTCTATGCTTCTTTGCTTAGAGGCAAGTTGGAGGCTCACTTTCAACTACCCTGAACAGTGACAGCCACCCCCACCCATACACATCCTTGCTGCTTTGCACACAGAAAGCCCAAAAGAAGTGGGTAGACCAGAGGCAGGCAAAATATGGCCTGCGGGCCAGATACAGCACACCAGGCCATTCTCTCTGGCCTGCGGGGTGCCTAAAAAATTTAGAAAATTAATATTTATCTGCCCCTGGCTGCCTGTCAAAGATGACAGGAGCCAGGAGCAGTAGGACCCGGGGGAGCCAGCAGTAGGACCAAGCAGCTGCAGCAGCAAGGCCTGCCAGGCCACACACCCCCAGTCCCCAACCAGAAGCCTCTGCCAATCAGAGGCTTCTGGCCTGGGCCCCTGGGGCTGCTCCCTCCTCCCTCTGCCAGAAAGGGAAATTCAGATAAGGGGGTGTGGGGGGAGGAGGGAGGTGAGGGAGGGCCATGAGCGATTGCCCCAGTCTTCAGGGCTGGGCCAGGCCAGCTCCTGCTGACTCCCATGGTCACAGCCATGCAGCTGGGAATCACATGGTGCTGGAGTGCCACCACCATGGCAGGCAGGAAAGCAATGATGTGGCAGCAGGCGGTGGACAAGTGGAAGTGAGCAGGCGCACAGGAAGGTGTGTGCATAGGGGTGTGCAAAGTGGGCCCTATTTGATTCAGATTCAGCCCGAATCAGGGACAATGATTTGATTCATTGATTCAGATCACTGTCCCTGATTCGATTTTGCCAAATCTGAACTTGAAGATTCGATGCTGATTTGGAGAATCAGCAATTCAGACATATACACAGCTTTCAAAGTTTTTTCTACATACCTCAAAGTACCAGCACAACTTGCAAATGCTGTAATGCTGGGGCAGATGAAGCATCCCACAGGAGTGTGTGTGGGGGGGTCCTCCACATGCTTGGCAGCAAACCCGGAAGTGGATGATCGGTTGCAGGGGGACCCCGGGTGCTCCCCCCAGACCCAGGAGGCACCAGTTGTTGAGCCGGGGGGGAGGGCACATGCTCCCCAGTGGACCTGGAACTGCTTCTGGTCCACTTCCAGGTCTGCTGCTGAGTGCACTGGAGAGTCCCCCGCACTTCTGTGGGACACTCCATGAGCCCCAGCAATGCAGTATGTAGAAAAAACATTTAAAGCTGTGTCTATGTCCAAATCGCCGAATCTTTCCAAATCTCTCCGAATTGATTCAGAGGGTTCCGATTCAATTCAGAGAGATTAAAGGGTCCTCTGATTCAATTTGGATTTGGCGATTCGGCCACTGAATCAGGCCAGATCTCCACCAAATCGAATCAGGGACTGAAGCTTCACATAGCCCTAGCAGTGACAACTGGGTGAGAGCATGGGGCCCACGACAGTGTCCAGAGGTCAGGGCCAGTGGGGCCCAGGGTTGGCACACAGAAGCGCAGTGACAGCTGGGTGGGAGCGCAGGGCCCAGAACCAGGGCCAGCAGGGCCCAGGGTGGGTGCACAGGAGCGCAGTGACAGCTGGCCCCAGGACACCAGCATAGGCCCTGTACTCCCCACCATACACATGCACCCACACCTCCCCTAGTATTGCCATACATGCAGACCCCCACACCCCCTCACACACTTCAGCCACCCTCCTCCACAAACCCCATATCCACTCACACCCTTCCACCCCATATTCACACCCATGCTCCCTTTACCCCACAACGCCCACATCTATCCACTCTCCCACAAACCCCACATATCCTCCTCCACACCCCACATACACACACCCACAGGCCCCCACAAACCTATACCCCCCCCCTCCATGCCACCCACCTCCCAACAACATACAAGAGTAAGACTTCATTTTAAACTATTTTGCAATCACCTCTATGTACACCACACAAACACGCATAAATCAGGACAAAAATATTTTTTGAAATCAAATTAATGAATGTTGTAGATGTTCAATTTTTAGAATATAATTTGGTATTCTTCTGGTTCTGAAATGGCAAAACCCCTTGCTGAAAGGAGTACTTCTGGGGGCAAGGAGAGGGACTTCTGGTGGCAAAGGTCAGGGGTTTAGGGGGCTGGACTCAAAGTCACAAGATGGTGACCAGGAGGCAGGGCACCTGTCAAGGGGTGGGGCTACCCATGTGGCCTTTGACAGTTTGCCAAAACTCAGTAAGTGGCCCTCCAGTTGAAATAACTGCCCACCCTTGGGGTAGACAGATTCATAGAAAGGCTCCACTGGAGAGAGACAAGCAACACAAATGGAATTCTCCTATTCTTTACTGTCATTATGAGCATTAATGGTAGAAAGTGTAATGCAGAGGGATTTTTGATGAACCTCCTATGCTTCTATCTTGCTTAGTTCTAGTGAGTACTAAACCCACTGCAGGAGGAGTGGGATAGGAAGGAAGTTCATCAATGAAATTTGCAGCTTGGGGGTACCTCTAGGTGTGGGTTGGACAACTGCCCTAAGGGCACGCTAGGGGTGTTTTAATGGAGAAAGTTTAGGCTAGACAAGTGGCCTGGGATGCACTTTAGTGGCAGGATAGGCCACTATCTGAGAGGCCTTATCCATAACCAAGTCATTTAATTCACTGGGAACCATAGAAGGCCTGTTGCTTTACCAGGTGTCATACAAGGTTTGCTCCTTCTGTCCTGGTGTTTTATCGAACCAGCTTCCACATGGGAGCTAAAATCACAGCTATTAGATAACCCCATGCATAAGAAGTCTGCATCCCTTTTTTGCAGTGGAGAGAGCAGATGTCCATCCCTGACACAACTAGCTGTACACTCACCCCACACACAAAGCACTCAGGGTGCCAGACACCATGGAGGGCTGATAGGTAGTTATCCATCACAGGTCGGTCACAGCCTTTGCACTTAGGGGAGAACATGGCCAGAAAATCCTTCCGGCAGTATGGCTTCCCGTTCTTCTCATGGAAACCTGCAGAAAATGGTAGGGCAAAGAATCATGACCAAGGTCATGAATCATCATGAACTGTTTGCACTGGGATACTCTAAGATGTGAATTTCTCTCGGTCACACTCCTACTTTCCTTTTCTATCAGTCCTGTTTCCTCTGTGCAAATATACAGGAATCTCTAGTCCAGAGCGATTTTATTTTATGGCAAAGTAGCATTATGAATGTTTTTATTATTAATTTTTTGTCTCAGAAACGCTGTGGTTGTGGTTAAGTCATTGGCCTGGGACTTGAGTGATCTAGTCACAGCTGTGCCAGACTCCTCCTGTTCCTTCACACCTGGGGCTTCATGTTTTTCAATTCTCCCACCCTCATTCTTGTCTATTTGCACTGCCAGCTGTTTGGACCCAGGAGAATCTTGCACTGTTTGTGCAATGCCCAGTACACTAGGGTTCTGAGCTCAACTGGTGTCTCTAACAATAAAGGCAGGAGGTAGAAGCCCAAAACAAGTCAGACAGAAAAGCAGGAGCTCATACCTAAGCTACTGGCCAAAGAATAGAGTTGGAAAGACTTGTGATAACAGGGGACATCCTACAGGAGATGTTTGCAGGTAGAGCTTTTTGCTCTGTTGTCACATCTATAGGCAGAGCTAGGATGGTACAGAGCTGGACGCATCTTCCAAACTATTTGCCTCAAGGCATGTTAGGATGGAGACTAAACTGTGCAGAGACTTTTCATTGACCAAACCACTTCTTGTTGTTTCACCTCTTCAAAGTTAGCTAGTGCTAAGGAGAAGTCTCAAAGATGTATGTGGGGTGGGAGAATGGGGGAAATGGGTCTCTGGAGAGGTCCCACCTCAGGGCAAAAGGATGCCTGGAGGCACTACAAAATGACAAAGAAAAAATCAACCCCACCCTAACATGAGTTGGGACCTTATTTTGTTGTATGGCTGTAATTAGCAGCATGGGAACATGAGCAAGTCCCTCAGCAATGACTCTCTCAGGTACCAATTACCTGAGTATGGCTAATGATGACAGATTCTAGGCACCTGCTTAGAAAATGAGTCTCATGGTAGGGACGGGAATGTTTATGCTCTCAGCCCACAGGGGAAATCAATGAGCCCTTCTCACAAGCAGCCCAACTACCAAGCAATTAAAACACATACATGCATAGAGTTGCTCTCCAGGGATAGGGATGGGATCTAAAAGCAGAATGAAAGGTGAAATGTATGGATAGCAAATTTCTGCTTCTGTGGGCATGTAGTAGCAGTGAACAGATTATCACTAAGGTGCCTGTAGCATGTGAAAAAAGTTACATGCCAGAAATAATAGTGTAACCCAGCACTGTATAGCACGTTCTATCCATTATCCATTACTGTCCTCTTTTACAGGAAATCAGTTTTACTGACACTGTTCATAGATGTGGAAACTGGCCCATAGTAGGTGGAGCGACTTACCCACAGTCACTCCCCTCATCAAGAGCAAAGCTGGGCATAGAGTTCAGGTTTCCTGTGCTTGAACCACTACCCACAGTTCCTCCAGGCTATGCTATGATCAGAGCTCCACCCTAATAGTAGCAGTGAGAGCACTGGCTAAAAGCCAGTTCAGGTGCAAGGCACCCACCAGTCTACCCCTTGCAGGGATAGCAGTGATGCCACCCAGTGAAATGGGCTCTTGTTTCCAAAGCTGCCCCCAATTGGTGCCCCTCCTAAAAATTACAACTCAAGAATGTAACAGCAGGAGGAGGAACTATGGGAAAATTGGCAGAGCTGTGGGAGGAGCCCAGAGTTGGGATGGCAGGAGGCTATGAGTCACAGGTGAAGGGCATGGCTGAAGTGATAAGAGAGGAGGTGCAAGACTGGAACAGCAACAGGGCCTGCAGATCAGTATCAAGGAGCATCAGTGTTTCATGTTGGGATCCCAGGTCAGAAAGAGCAGGGTGCTATGGGTCAGGATGGAACAGCATCAGAAGATATTTGGTGCCTAGCCTTAAGACTGGAACATCAGCAGTGCTGTGGGTCACAACAGAGGCATAGATCTTTGTGGAAATCCCAGTTTTCCTGTGGGCATGTAACGGGGAGCAGCGTTTGGCAGGAAAACAAGGGAAATCTCCCAGGGACACACCGTCTTCACCGAACACCTTCCCACAGTGTGTACAGAAGAAGTGCTCTGGGTGCCAGGTCAGGTCCATGGCTGTCAGGACTTTCTGAAAAGAAAGAGTCAGATGGTTGTAGAGAACCTTAAGAGACAATGAACTAGCAGGGGAGGGAAAGGGGAGGAAGAGGTAAAGGACAGAGAGAACAAGCAATCTTGCAAGTTCTCCTCCTCAGAGTAAAAAAATAAATAAATAAATAAATAAAATCACAAACTCCAGCTAACTTAGCTACACAGCAAGACCTCCTGGTGTGGGGGCAATTCTGCTGACAGAAGCAGACTGCTGCAGAGCTAGCTAATGTCATTTGAGGCAGTGATCTAACTGTGCAGGTATGTACTGCACATCCACTGAAGGGCCCTGGTAGCATATCTCTCTGCTAGCACAGGTATGACAGCAATAGCTCTGTTAAACAGGCATGCACTCAGACTCAGAGGAGGGGAGGGTCAGCTCTACTTACCTCCAGGATGGGGGCTGCACAATAGGCACATCGTGGGGAGAAGAGCTGGTGGTAGTCTTTTTCACAATATGCAAGGCCACCCCGCTCATAGAAGGGTTGGGAGCCAATCTCCTTTCCACAGTGTGTGCAGGTGAAATGCTCAGGGTGCCAGGACTTTCCCAGAGCAGTGATTATCTATATGGGGACAAAGACAAGGAAGATTTTGTCAGAGGAATTTCTGCCACTAAGGTGCCCCTCTATGCCCAGTGTACCTAATAGTCTAGGCATACAAAGTTGTGACTAAAACAAGTAATAGATCTCCCCTGAGCTGAGCTGCAACAGTAGTTTATAGGAAAAGAATCTGGGGGAAGAGATCCTGTCCCATTACTGAGAAAGGGGAACCAGCACAACCCCCTTTGAACAGACTCAATAGTGAAAAGGATTTAAATAAGATGGCTACCCACCACAGGTGTAGGCAGTAATTGGCAGGCCTGGGGCAGAAGTAAATGGTCAGATGACCCAGGGAGAGGCTCAAAAGCCCAGGGCTTAGCCTAGAAGAGGCAGTCTGGTTGTAGGTGCTGCTGGAGGTAGAGTTCTAGGGGTGAGCCAGTCTGGATAAAGACTACGTGCTACAGGTGGGTGGAAGAGACCCTATATAGCTAGCAACATGAGATAAGTACTTTGTACCCTTTGCATTTGTGTTAACTGGGGTGAGAGTTAACCCCAACAGGGGA
Organism: Alligator sinensis; assembly: GCF_000455745.1. NCBI lineage: Eukaryota > Metazoa > Chordata > Crocodylia > Alligatoridae > Alligator > Alligator sinensis. Next base: position 544,673 of record NW_005842630.1, on the reverse strand, counting down.
GCTTGTGCTTGGCAAGCTAAGTGTTTGAGAGTGAATGCTCATACTTTGATTTATGTTTGCACTGGAAAATTGGGTTGCTGTAAGGGGTAGACTAGAGGCCACTGGGGTGCAGCAGAGGCATTCAATTTACAACACTCTGAAGGGACTAGAGCCCTGGGATGTTGTGTGTGGGCAGCAGCCCAAATAGTTTACCACAGGGAGGGTTGTGGCATGTCAGAAGACTGGGTATCTGTCCATAAGACCAAGGAGGAATATAAACCCCGTGCCTGCAAAGGGGGCATACCTGGGGGCTGAATGGGCCAGAGTCTGCAGAAGGCTGAGCTGTAGCTGGGGTCCAAGAACCTAGAGTCCTGGTGCAGTAGACACTGGGCCATAGGACGCAGCCAGAGTAAAAGTGAGCTAAGGCCGAGAAGGGCCTGAGTTTGGACAGGAATCCACCCCAAACCTTATGCCTCCTGGGGAAGCCTCTCTATGAACCTATAACATCAAGTCATAGCAGGAAAGATAACCATGAGAGGACCAGACCCAGAGAGACCAGAAATGAGGGTGAGGAGGTTGGAGCCTGGCGGCAAACTGGGATGGGGACCTTGGTAGCATCAGCCTGGAACCACCGATGTTACAGCAGGGCACAGGAGAAACCCTCTGCCTAACACAACAAATTTCTCAGCTCTGCAGTACCAGGATTAGAAGTAAGGAGCCATCTCTGGTGAAACCAGGGTTTGCCTTAGCACACCTACAGATGGTTGCAGGATGGCCACTCCACCCCATGCATCTCACCTTTCCAGCAATGACCTTGTGGCAGGAAGCGCACTCGCCTTTAGATACAGCATTGATGCCCAGGTCCTGGAGCTCTTGTGTTAGGTCCCCCAACATGCTGTCCAATGTGCTGCTGTGGCTTGGTTCCACTGATGGTGGCCCCCCAACATGTTCCGTCCCTGCCAAGAACTCCAAGAAAGGGAGAAATGGGACTGTAGGTATCACTCTCTCACCCTGCCTCTTTTTCTTCTCGCCCCATTCGCCTCTCCTAGGATGTTGATTCTCCAGGAAAAGTGTAAGAGATATGGCCCACAGCTGGATCCAACCTGTGAAGCATCTATCTGGCTCTTCTGGGTCACCCTAGGTTGGGGAGCATGGCCTGCTAGCATAATTCAGGGCACTTTAGCCTGGTCACTGGTGGCTTGTTTGACTTGCTGCCACCTCTGGACTATCACTATGAACTCAGACCCTCTCCCAGGATCCCTCGCCACTACAGCTGCTGCTGCCTTCAGATCCCTCACCACCTCCAGACCTGCCCCTGCTGCCAGACCTGCCATAGTGGCACTGGACATAGTAGCCAATCCTGTGCCCAGGCTGCATCCAGCCCACAAAGAGTACTATGTGAATTTGACCCCCATGTTGTAGGAGATGGGGCATCATCAACAGGATGTCCTACTCTCTCCTAGGAGGTTCCATAGAGTTTATAGAGGGACCATTAGATTATCTAGTCAGATCACCTGTATATCACAGACCAGTACATTTTGCCCATACACCCTTGTATTAAGTCCAGTGATTTATTTTTTTTTAGGTAAACAAAAGCATTTCAATCTGCAGGAATCATGTTATAATATGTTAAGAAAATGTAATATGGTGCATGTAATAGGTCATGGTATGTTTGATAATGTTTGATACAAAAGCATGGACCAAACTTCCAGAAAGTGATAGCTTAAGCGAAGGAAAAGAAAGAACTAATATGCTAATGTAGGAGAAATGTGATAGACCAGAGAAAGAAAGGTGGTATGACAACTTGCTTAGCTCCGGTTAAGTCTGGAGACCCCATCAAAAATAACAACAAAAAGGTAAATCAATTAGGTAGAAAAAATGTTAGATTTGGGGCAAAATAAGATGGGGTATGTAGGCATGCACCTCAAAATAGACTTTTCATTACATTGTTTTAAGGAGATTAAAACAGAGCAAGAGAGACTTTGTTAATGCCAGCTGGATCTGCTGGAGACTGTTAGAATGTCGTATTTGCTATCCCAATTGTAAATATTCTGATCAAATGAATGAAAATGTAACTATTGTGTGGGTATGTATATTAATATGATGTAGCATTGCCATCTAATATATAGCCGGTATTTGCTATAGCATTTAAAACAACACTGTATTACTGCTAATGGCCTTTGAATTGGATAAAGGAATTTTAGCTAAATTACTGATGTGGTCAATCTAATTCCAGTACAGTCCTTAGGATAATAAACTGAGTGGTAAAGGCAGAGAACAGAAGAGAATAAGGCATGACTAAAGCCCCAAATCCTGTAATTAGGCAGGGAACAGGCAGGGAACTGATTAGGTGACAGACACCTAGATGAGCCCAGAATGCAGTCCATGCTCTGAGCCACAGGTATCAAATATACAACCTGCAAGCCGCACCACCCTGCAGAGGTGGATCCTCCAGTACTTAGGGCTTCTTGCAGTCTGGAAGACTTCCCTCCAGATCCAGTCCATGGGGCTGGAACTTTGGTGGTGGCTCATGCAGTGATGGTATTAATCCCTGCAGCTGTCAGAGCTGCTGTATTGGTAAAACCAGCATCCAGGAGGGTTAACACTGCTGTCACTCACCCTAACACTGGATTTCTCTTTTGGTGTCCCCATTGGGAATGCAAGTCTGCAGTGTCAGGGCAAGTAGAAGTGGCATTAATTCACTGGGTGCTGGCTGCCATGGGGGTTAATGCCACTCTTGCTCACACCACCTCCAAATTTCTGGGTTGAGATCCCCATTGGGGGTCCAATTCTGTGGCAGTGGGGCAAGCTGTGCTGGTGTTAACCCCCAGGGCTGCCAGCACCCAAGAGGTTAATGCAGCCATTGCTCACCTTGCTGCTGAAGTTGGTTCACTCAGCCTGCACAAAGCCCTGCAAGCTGGGTCCATCCCATGAGCCAAATGAACTTAACATCCCTGCTCTAAGCCACGGAGACAGACAGACAGTAATCTTTGCGGGGGGTTCCTCTATCAGACCTGAAAGGAAATGTATTTCTGTTCTAAAAATCAGCATATGAGCAAGGCACTCTGGCCAAAAATCTAGAATGAGGATTCTCTGAACCACCTCAGAGCACTGGACCACTATGTACAGCATCTTGTCTCTAGCCCTACAACCCCTGACGTACAGCAGGGGCAATGAGGTGGCCACCCAAGGTACATTGCCTGAGAAGAGCCAAACCTTGCACTACAGCCTAAGATTTGCAAAGAGGCACCTCCATTTTTTTTCAGAAGCAAGGATGGCTGTGGATTGAGTGTCTAGGACTCACCTTGGTCTGCATCTGGCCCAAGTGGGCTAAGAGGTCATCAAGCTGTTGAGCAGCTGCTGTGGGAGGAGGTGAAGAAATCAGTGGCTGTGGAGTTGGAACTTCACTGCAGGAGGAAGAGAGAAATTCACATCAAAGAGGAATGGCATGTCTTCAGCCCCACCAAAAATCCCCTTAGCCCAGCTATAAGACTCTCCTCTCTGCCATCAAACCCCAAGAGCATCAGGATATCTGTTGGTGGCATGGGGTCCACCCTGTGTGCTAGGAAAGGACCAAAGTGCAAAGGACATCTCTTAAGGGTCCCTATATTCACAGGTTCAGTCACTGTATGACCCCAGAACAGACACTAATTGTTCTTGCTGGAGAGGTGTTAACTATGAGGATCACAGAAAGCTTCCTGCAATGCGAATGGGGAAGGGCCCACTAGAGAAAATCTATGCCCACACACCCTTCTTCCTTGACATGTACTTCTAGGTTGAACAATCAACTCTGCTGCTAGTTCTGATTTACATCTGGGGCTTGGAAGTGGATGGCAGAGCAGGTAGGAATGCATCTGGGGAGAAACCTAGAGGAGTGGATTTTGAAGAAGGCTCTCAGAAATAACCAGGCAGAGCAATGACTGAAGTGTGGCTTCATAGTGGTAAGATGGGATGGCAGAGTTAGAGTTGGGTGCTGGGTTATAACAAGAAATAAGTAGAAGGAACAGCAGAGACAAGTGACTGAATGGCTAGTGTGGACAGTCCCATACAAATTGGCTCTATAGAGAGCCACAACCTTATATTTTAATGAAGAGATGTTGGGGGAGCAAGAGTTGGTGGAAAATAAGGATTAGAAACTAGGGATGGACCACAAAAAGCTTTCCCTTTGTGGTACAGCATTTACCTGTAGACATTCTCTGGACCTGCTTGTTGGTGCTGAGTACTTAATGCCAGCTGTACCTGCAAGCACAAAGAGCTGGTGCTGGAATAAAGAATAATCCATTGAACCACATTCCATGCAGGGCACCCTTTTCCCAGACCCACCTCACTACACAGCTGAATGTGGCTAATTAAAGAAAACTAACAATTCACTGCTCTTTTGAGAAGTTCCCTCAGTTCCAGGTGGTACCCTGGGCTGCTTCTCCTAGGTTAGATGCAAGAGAAAAAGAAGGGGACAGTAGCTTCCTGGGGACATGCACTAAACTTGCCTGGGACAAATCTCCATGTACTAGAACTCCCATGTAAAGGTGGATTTCTGTTGGGGCCTTCCCATGTGATCAGGCACCGATTGGAATACCTTGTGGGTCCCAGAAGTGCTGAGTGTCTGGTTCAGGTTACCACCAATCTCTGGCGCTGCTGTTGCTGCTGTCTGCCCACTGGAACACTGTGCCAGAAGAAGGTTGTCCTCTTTCGGGTTGCTAGGGCTTTGTTCTAGTTCTGCTAGTAAAGCATCTGATAAAAAAAACCCAACCGAGATAATTCAATCATATAGCCTGACCCCCCTACCTACAATTTCCACAGCTAGCATCTAACTCCCCCTACCCCAAGCCTGTTCCTGCACTTGCTGTTCTCAGGGTTTCTCAGCCCTTCAGCATAAAGGAGAATACATCCAGCTCCCTTACTCCACACACCCAGCTCTGCTCCTTATTCTAGTTGAGCAGCTGTTTTACTTAATCATACTGAAGGTACCATTTCCCACTGACCTCTGCCACTGCAAGCTCCGCTAATACCGCTCTATCTTATTGGGGGAGTGCAGAGATGTGCTACCTCCTTCTCTTTCTGCCCCCTCCCCTGGTGCCCTTAGTCCTGCTTTCCTAACATGGTGTCTCTGTCCATCCTCTCTTCCCCACAGATGGCAAATAAGAAAATATGCATCCCAGTCATACATGATGAAGGTGCCATTCCTTCCTACTGGCCAAACCAGTGACCTGGGAGCCATGTTTTCTTTCATTCCACATGTTCAAAATCTCTCTATCTTTTTCCCCATTATATTTGCATGTTCAGGCCTCTCCTTTCCATCCTGAAGTGGTCATCATAATCTGCCTTGGGTAACTTCTAGCACACATACCTCCTGGATAATCTGTTCGTTCTGAGGCCCACCCCCATGCCCAAATATGTTACTTAGCAGGCCCAACCAGCTTGGCATCTGCAAATGTTTCCTTTAGGAAACTGAGAACAGTAAAAGATTGGCCAGAAGTGAACAGTGAGACCATCTCATCAAACACTTTGCTGTAACATGGGCCACAGAATTTCACTTAGTGTATCAAGTCAAGAACTCCTGGAGGAGTAACATGGAAGCGACTTCTTCTGAACAAAATGCATGGTTCGCTTGCCAAATGATGCACAGCACTCCAAGAAACTGATTTCACATAACACAGCCATATATACACACTGTTTTACCTGTGCATACAATCCTCTTAAGCCGCTGGGCAGGAATGACTTAGCTCTAATATCCCCCCCTTCTAGGGAACTGGTTTTTGGCCTGCGCTTGTACAAGTGATGAGGAGACTGTGTACAAGTGATGAAGATCCTGCTTTGTGTGGCTTAATTGCATCACGCTTTACACACACGAGTTTTGTGACTCTTAAACTAATTCTCATAGTGACAAACTAGACCATATCCTGATGTAGTTTGGTTTGAGGTGCTCAAACTTGTGACAGTTAGGCCTGTGCAAATAGGGAACTATTTGATTTGGATTTGGCCGATTCAGATGCCAGAGATTCGATATGGAGATCCAAATTGTTATTCCAATTCGATTTGGCCAAATTGCTTCAGAAGGCTCGGAGCCGTTTTGGAGGTTCAGCCATAGAGTAGGTGTTAGGTGCAGGCGTTTCTGGGAAATTGCACCTGAAAGTTCTGAAAGCAAAACTCATGTCACGTGTGTGTGTTAAGTCACAGCAGAAACCCCTGCACCTATCACCTTTAAATTTGGCACGTGTCATGCTCTCAGCAGAGACTACTGTCCTTGCAAGGTTCATCTGAATCAGCCAAAAGACAACAAAGTTATAGCTATTTCATTGATTCCCCATTATACCCTATGGCCGAATCTCCGAATTGCCAAATCTTTTCCGAATCGATTCGGAAGCTCCAAACTGATTTGGAAAGCCTAAAGCTTCCAGCAATTCAATTTGGATTTGTAGATTCGGCCTCCGAATCATCCAAATCATCTCTGAATCCAAATTGCGATCCAAAGCTTTGCACAGCTCTAGTGATGATGCAGCCATAAGTTAGTCACATCTACATGGTAATTCATTGATTGGTGTGTAGTGATCCCTTTGTCCCCTGGGTGTCACTATGATTTTTGTGTAGTGAGCCCCCTTTTCCACCAGATGTCACTACAATTTGCAGGTAGCTGCAGGTAATTTGCAGTGTACAGGAAGTCCTTGACTTACAACATTTCAAGTAACTACGTTTTGCACTTACAACATTTATAAATCGACACCCTATTTCAGCTTTCTGACATCATTTTTGACTTTACAACTCTTGATCCGATGCCATGCCACGCCAGTGAACAAGTTCACTGCATCACCCATCTCCCTGGAGAACAACTGTCTAAACTTCCTTGGACGCTTTCTTTAAGAAAGCAGACAAGACTCCAGAAAATCCTGCAGCCAAGACTCCTGAGAAGGCTTCAAAAAGTCCAGCAAAGTCACCTCAAAGAAATAGTTCCAAATCAATATGATTGCTATTTACAATATAAATATGTTACTGTAGCTATATTACTCATCTAAAATTAATTGAGTACAAAATTCTGGGTTATTTTTGGTGAAAATAGGGTATCGGGCCTTGGTTCAGGAACCAATCCCCCATTTATAACATTGTTTCCTATGGGAAAATCGGTTCTGAGTTACAACATTTCGACTTAAGACACAATTTTCAGGAACCAATTGTGTCATAGTCCAAGGACTGTCTATAATTTGCAGATATTTGTGTGTAATGAATGTTTTAGCACTCCAGGTATAACTGCAGAGTCTGACATGAATCAATCTTCTTCTGAACTTTTTTCTTACCTCATTAAAGAAATTTTGCAAAAAAAACATTTTGTTTTTATCAACTCCTATTTCACTATACTGACATCTGGGTGTCCCAGGGTGTGCTGGGGGTGTTAAACAACTCATAGGACTTTAATGGGTCCTCAATGTTCCATTGTTGCTTGGACGTCCAGGAGCACAGTAGCAACCAGTAAAATTGCATGCACACATGCATGCATGCACATGTGTGCATGCGCGCACACACACACACACACACACACACACACCCCTCCCCCCCATACTTAACTAGAAATAGTAAAATTAAAAATAAGGATGTGAGAATAAGAATTTTTTTTTTAAATATCACAAAAAAAAAGTGTTTTTAAAATATGCATAAAAACTAATGAAGGTACATCTCAGTGTGCTGTGAACGACAGGTGCCCCCTGGTTTAATTTAACAAGAAGAGATCAGCAGGTAGATTGTTGGGTGGATTGTTACGTGGCGCTTCCTGCAGTAATTTACTGTGAATAGCACATGAGGCATTTCATAAGATTTTTGGGTTATCACATGTACACAGTGACGGAATAAATTAAAGCCCACCATGTCAATTTAGGGGGCATAGAATGATACCCTGAAGAATAAATCCCTGTCACAGGTTTCAGTCCCTAGCTCTAGACTGGAGGTTTCAGTCCCTAGCTCTAGACTGCAGGTGCCAACAACTTCCTCCTCCTCTCAGATGGGCTGATCTTTTATCAGATCTTTGTCTTTTGATTTCCTGCTTCTCAGCCTTAGCAAAAAAGCAGGTCACCAGGGCTGGTGGTGAGAAGCTGCTCCTTCACAGCTAGAAACTGCGCTAGTACATCTGAAAAAGATGCTGTTTATCTAGGCCACTCTTTACCTTTCCTGCCTAGTTTCTGCAACAATCTTGTTTGATCTAACTGCATAGTCAGGCAGTGTAATGCTGTACAGATATGCTGAAGGACATATGATAGTTATAAGAAGATAACACGAGTCTTTCTCAGTTCTCTACACTTGCTTCTCCACACTATTCCAGTCCACACACAGGTAATTGTTTCCCAGGCTAGTTAGCCTAACCATATATCACTATTCCCCCCTTGAGTTCTTCCACTGGCATCATCTTTTAAGCTTTAGCTTCTCAGCCTCATCTTTAACGGTCTTTATCCACTCCCCTCACTGCATCAGCATTGCCCATTCTACTCCACCAGCGATGCCAACTGCATTAGCCCATTTGCGTGTTTCTCCCACTTCCTGCTGTCCTTTCTGATTGACCGGCCTCCTCTGAATGGATCCATAAAGCCAATACACTTTCCTCCTTTAAATACCTCCTTATAACCCACTTCATAGAAAGGACTCTTTTGACCATCTGGTGCCTGAGCAACCTGTTTATTAAAAAGAGTGCTAAAATTTCCCTACCTTGCAGGGATTGGGTGAGGATCAGAAGTATAACTAGAAATTTTGGTACCCTGGGCAGAGCATCAGAGCTGTTGAGTCAATCAAGCCAGTCTTCCTAACCTGTGCTCCTCTGGAAGATAGTAACTGCTACAGTGGAGCAGATCCAAGGGCTGCCTGGTCTAGTATCCTGTCTCTTACTGCAGCTAGCTTTAGGCTGCTTCAGAAGAAAGGGTAGGACAACTCCTAGCTCCTATATTACTCCACTAGTATGCATATGGGATAAGTGCATATTTACCTAATGATGAAACAAAATGCCAGCGCCAATTTATTTTTCCTGGTGCTTACATTGTAACAAACTGCATCTATCTGTGTATCAGTTATGAGCATGAACCATGTGAATGCCCAGAACTCTTTGGCCCCTCTGTCTACTTTACAGTGTGACTGTATTCCACTTAATTGAATAACTGGTGAATCTGCAAAAGCCACCAATTTTAAGGCTTCAGAAGTGGCCTTGAACTGGCTGGGCCCAGTCAATTTCAAGGCTGCTATCAGAGGCATAAAATATTCTGAAAAACATGGTGAAGAGGTGCACTGCCTGCAGGATGTCCCTGGAATTAACAAGTATTAATTATATTGATTTAGGTTAAATGCACACTCAAGGTCAGTGAATAGCCTTTGTCCGTCCTGAGGTAATACACTTGTACAGGGAACACTGTAGTTCAGGATAACCACAAACCCTGAAATACAAGGTTTACTATCCTCTTTCACAATTTTTAGCATGGCTATAAAAAAAATCATTCAGTTCCCCATAGAAATGTCCATTCCCTCTTTTGAATCTTCCTAATTTCTTAGTCTCACCAAAAGTCTGGGTCCGTTCCCTCTGCAGGCTAACAACACAGCGGGGAGGGAAAGCATTTTGTTTTATTACTTTTGAACTTGCACTTTTTAATTTCACTCAATGTCCTCATAACACAGGGAACAGAAACCCCCTCTCCAGAAGCTCTGCCCCAGTACACCCACCCTTCCACCTCAGCACTAGTTCTATCCCTATGCTAGCATAAAACAACATGCTCAGGGCCTTGATTCAAATGTCCATTCCTTGCTCTTCAATCAGAGAGCAGCTCGCTTACCCAAGTCATCCATCTCCAGCTGCCACGGAGCCTTCTATCCCTCTTGCTCTGGATTACGCCAAGGTGCTGCTGGATAACAACACTGTAGAGAAAACAAGTGAGACAGCGACTGAGCGGAAGAATTGGTTGAACAGGCTTTCTGTTCCTCTCTTTTCAAAGCTGCACTTCCTTTCTTTGCAAGGTCAGGGACTTTTTTTGGTGGTCATACGTTACACAAAGCACGAGGCATTTAGACCACAGAAAAGGCAAGCAGGAAGGAGAGTCTTACCAGTCTGGTGCAAATGTAGTCAAGGCTCTATCTTCTGTGTGATCAGGGCATGATGCTGGCCTTGAACCAGCAAGAGCAGTTGTGACCATCAATGCCTCAGATCTAGTGTCAGGCTCTCTCACAACTCAGGACATAAGTCTGCAATCTGATAAAGGTCCAGGACATAATAGAGCCACTAACGTACGATCGGGACACCCCATGGTTCAAACATCACATGCCCAAGTCATCGACAGTTGAGCACATTAAACTCTGAGGCCCACTGTTGTTTCATTCCAGTCTGGACTACTGAGTTCCTTTCCCCTGTGAGTCCAATTCCTGAAATAACCTGAGAGTCTGATTAAGTTCCCTGTCAGGCAGAGAACAGAGATTTTCTAGGGGAAAATAAGCTAACCTATAAGAACGTACAATAACTAGACATTTCCTAAAGGGAAAGACAAGGTAGGAAAGAATGGTGTTCAAAGCAGAAATGTGCACTTCCATCAAAAATCACTCTACACAACAGAGATCAGACTTATGTCCAGGGAGCTGCTCTAACCACATCCTCTGCAACTGAGCTGCAAAGGTAAAGAGTTAGGTAGGGAAGTTAGCTAGGCCCTAAACCATGCAATTACTTACTTGTGTATTATTGTTGGGTGATCCAGGCACCATTGTTGCAGTAAATGTGGCTGTAGTCCCAAATATCCTCTAACAGGTTCAGGTTGCCTCATCAGTTCTGCCTCCAGCTTCGCCTTTTCAGACAGCACTCTTCTCACATATGTCACCCTTCTGCCTACCTATTTTTACCTGTTGTTCTTTCACAAAAATATGCTGGTGCATGGGTGGATCTAGGATTTTGAAAAGGGGGGGTGCAGATGGTGTATTGCATTATCGCATAGAACACAACAGACAATTTTCTCCAGTTAAAAAGAAACTAGAAGCTTCACTAATATGTAGGGGCCTAAAGCTGTATTATTAAATTTAAGACTGAAGCAAAAAGAATTATTAGAATGAGCATTCATTTGCTATATCACATATTATACATAAAAACACCACAAACTAGGCAAAAATAATCCAAATATGTTGTTTCATTAGTCCTGAAGACATTATAGCTAAATGTACCTTTGTTTTTCAGATTCATAAAACAAAATCAAGCCTTCTCAAGCATCTGTACACTGCTTCCAATGCTTATTTAAAGTGAGTTCCACCCTTGAGTTAATGTTTACCTGAGTTAATATTTCCACACCTGAGTTAATGTTTTAGCTAGAGATAAAAAACAGCCTGCAGGACTGTGAAATTTGAAGCTATGTTACTAGGAGCAGCTGACAGACAGCAGCTCTGCAGAAGTAAGGATAGCTGGAGCAATGACACTATTAAAGACCAATTAAAATGAAAGAGGGTCATTAGCACCTGTAGAATGAAAAGCTTAGAAAGAATCAAGAAAATTCCAAAGAGTCATTAGGGGCACAGACAATAACATTTGTTGCCTGATCAACCCTCTGAAAGCACTTTACAGCCATGTCATAATACACATGCATGGCTGCAGAACACTTTAAAAGTAGCTGATAGCATGGCAAATTAACCCTCATCAAATGGGGGATCAAATGAAGGCACTCCACTTTGGAGCATCTTAGGGAAGTCTGTTCCCTAGGGTCAATCTGTTGTGCAATCTTGCTGCATCAGGCCAGCCCCGTCCCTTGTGCTGTCTGCTGGAAGGAAGAGGGGAGGGGGAGTGAATTGCGGGCTGGAGTTTGCCTAACCTGAGCTGAGGCGGGGTGTGGATTGGAGACATTCCCCCCCACTCGTACCCTCCACCGCCAAAGTACCCCTCCCCCCAGCTCAGGCCAGGCAAACCCCAACCCACAGCTCATTCCCCCTCCCTTCTTCCTCCTCCCTTCCTGCAGACAGCACTAGATATGAGGAGGGTGGGGGCTAGAGGAGAGAGGCTGCAGGCAGGTTCCTTGGGCTCAATCAGCTCCAAAGAGGAGATCTGTCCTTGAATTTTGCCACCTCCATCCTCCGACCCAATTGGCAAACATCTCTTGAGTCTGGGGCGGGTGGGGTGGAGACATGGACGGGCACTATAACTCTTGGTTGCTTTATGTAAAGCACCATGTGACCTAGGATAAGATGGCTGATGAAAGGCCTCTGAAGAGGATTCAAGAAATGGGTCTGAGAGAGCCAGGGCCAGGGGACCCAGAGGTGAGATTGAGACAGTGTCAGCGGGAGGAGGCTTTTAGCCCAGGATGGGCAAGGGCTACAGCTGGAAGCCTGCAGTCCAGAAGGGGTGTATGACATCAGGAGAGAGCCCAGGAGGGGCCAGGATAGTTAAATCAAGAGGGCCTGAAGATGGTCCTGGGTAAGACCTGAAACTGCTGGTCAGCATGGTGGGGCTGCCTGTGGCGAGGTATCCCCCACAAAATGCCCAGGGAAAGGTGAGAGTGGGACACCTGAAAGCCTCAGCTCCCATTGCCTTGTGGGTTACCCCATGGAGGGGGAAGGCTAAGGGACCACACCCTAGCAGAAAAGGAAAGGAATTGAGTGGAACCAGAAGGATCCAGAGGCCCAGTGAAGGTCCAGGAAGAGACTGGAGGGGCTGGACAACAGACCAAAGAGTCTGGCAGCCCAGGGAGGGACTGAGTGGAGAGACCAAAGGGTCCAAAGGCCTGGAGTGGGGCTGAGGGATCTGAGGACCCAGAGAAGGGCTGCGGGAGTGATGAGAGGACATCAGTATGGATGCCATCTGTGAGGCTTGGAGTTCAGTATAGGAGCAGAATGGGGCCACGCAACTGGCCCATAAGGCCTTGACCACAAACCTGCTGGTCATGACAGTAAAACCAGGGAAGCCTCCCGCAATTCTTACTAACAATTACTATCAAGGCAAGGTGGGCGAGAGCAGGGCAAACTGCCCATAGAGCAGGGTAAAGAAATGTTTTGGTCTCCAGAGGCTTCATGGCCACCCCTGAAGATGGCACCTTGTGACAAACCCATTTTTAGATCTTATCTTCATAGACTGACACTGTCAGGAGCCAGTCATCATTGGCAATCCCTCGATTTGATGATGACCTCTAGCACAGTTCATTGATGGGTCATGAGCAGGAACCAGTAAAATAACTAGAGATTGATGATTAGGGTATCAAGCCCAGGTGGCCACATAGAGGGGGAGCAAGAATGAAAGCAGCCATCACTGTCAGCCTGGTCACTGCAGCCATAGCCAACTCTGCCCCTACCATTCCTGGGCAACCCAAGACACAGAATCTGGTTGTTGTACCTTTGGTGAGAACCCTTAGCTATTAGCAGAGATCCGGGTTTCCCATTTGCCACAGAAAAACATGGTAAAACCTGGATTTTCTCATTTTAAGGAGAAAAACCCAGATTTCCTCCTTTAAAAGAGAAAAATGGAGGAAACGATGGGTTTCCCCTTGCAAGCTGGCAGAATTCCAGCCTGCAGTGGGAGGGGGTAGAGAGAGAGAGTGCACCAGGAGTGGTGGGGAGGGTGGGGGAGCTTAGCCCAGGATCCCTGGCTATTAGGTTTTCACTGGTCACTAAAGACAGCATTAAATGCTAGCAGCATGAGCTGTGACTCCCATATGGTTCATGATCCTTGGCTGTTGACCTTTGACCTTTCTTTTCACTTCCTGGCTAACCCGGAAGACAATATGTTAACCAAAATAAATCACTGAAAAAAAATAATTTAACTAAGAAAAAGGTATAGAAGACAGAATAACTCAGAAGGGCTTAAGTAGAAAATACAAGGGGTCAGAAGTCACCCTCTCAAAGACAACCCTGTGGGACCTAAAGGGAGGTGGTTGGGAATTGAGATTCATGCAAGAGCTGTGCCTGATTACCATGGGTGCCCCTCTAGATACTATTCTGTCCCAATCTTTGTCCTGACCTCGGCACAGTTTGTTTCCAATGGTGCCAAATTTAAAATTGTAGCTGCAAAACTGTTGTGCAGAAGACCTGGCATTAGGTAGCTACATATATAGCACAGGGGCCATCAAAGGAGAGGCAGAACTACTACCTCCAGAACAAATTCTCCTCTCAGTCAGGTAGGACAGAAAGGGGACTTGGAATTCACTTAAATGCCTAGTGACCATCACTTCCAGGTGACACGGTTGAGGGTTCCAGCATGGAAAGATGGACAAGACAACATCCCCTTCTCTTCTCCTCTGTGTACCCTACAGTCACAGCTCCTCTCAGCTCGAGAGGAAAGAAATTCCTTTTCTTTCCTCCATCTGCTCAGCCTGTGTCTGTCTTGAGTCAGGGGACAGAGTGTACTAGTGATTCTTCTTTCCCTTGCAGATTCTTTCCCTTGCATTTCAAGCAATTTGACTCAAGAAATCTATGAGCTAACAAAGGGTAAGGCACTGCTGAATCTGATTCTGGCCAAAGGGGACAATCTGGTCAGCAACCTGAGGATCAAAGGGAAGCTTGGTGACAGTGATCATGAGTTGCTCACTTTCTCTGTCCATCACAAAGCTGGCAAATCAGTCAGCAATGCAAAAATCCTCGGCTTTAGGAAAGCTGACTTTCACAAGCTCAGGAGGTTGGTCATCGATAGGGGTGTGCGAAGTGGGCCCTATTCAATTTGGATTCAGATTTGGCCCAAATCAGGGACAGTGATCGATTCATTGATTCAGACCACTGTCCCTGATTTGATTTGGCCAAATCTGAAGATTCAATGCTGATTCGGAGAATCAGTGATTCAGATATAGATACAGCTTTAAAAGTTTTTTCTACATACTTCGAAGTACCAGCATGGCTTGTAAACACTGTGATGCTGGGGCGGATGGAGCATCCCACAGGAGTGTGTGGGGGGGCCCTCCACATGCTCAGTGGTGAACTCAGAAGTGGACGATTGGCTGTGTGGGTCCCTGGGTACCCTCCCCTCCTTCCCGACCCAGGAGGCACCAGTCGAGCTGGGAGGGTGTAGGGGGGAGACCCCTGCGCGCTCCCCAGTGGACCTGGAAGTGCTTCTGGCCCACTTCCAGGTCTGCTGCCGAGCGCGCTGGAGAGCCCCCCGCGCTTCTGTGGGACACTTCATGCGCCCCAGCATAGCAGTCTTCACGAGCCACCTGCTACCTAGAGGTATGTAGAAAAAACATTTAAAGCTGTGTCTCTGGCTGAATCACCGTGTAGCAAAACCCCCAGGTTTTTCTTTCTTTATTTTTTTTATTTACTTAAAAATACATTCCCTCCTCTTCCCCAACCATTTCTGACTCTTTGTCTGCCCCCTCTATCCCTTATAAGTAGTTGTAGGTAGTCATAGGTAAGCTAAGTTCTTATACTCCCTTATAGTAACAAGCCCCTTTTATAACGTAAATAGTGTTCTGTTACGTTTTTATTGATTTTTACTGTTTTATATTGTATTGATATGATTTAGGCCTGTGTCTGTAAAGTAATGTCAAGTTTCCATTTTGTATGTCAAGCCTACATCTTGTGTCCCCTGCCCAGGTATAACCTATTGTATAGTATGTTATAACTGTGATTCATGTCTCATGTAAATTGGTTCCTGAATGAATGGGAATGAATGAGTGTGCTTGAGGCATAATGGTAGCAGGCCTCTACTGAATGATTAGTAATGACCAGACCAACAACTCAGTGACCCGACCATTGCCTTGCATTGACTCACCCAGGAACCACAGACCTCAACCAGGAATAGAGAAACAAAATGCAGCATTTGAAAGATACAGGACCCCAGCATTTGGAAGACAAAGACCCTACAGAAACCAGCAAACCCCACCATTGTATCCCACCAGACAATGAAGGCACCTGGATCTGCACATATGCATTTGAGCAGGACTGGCCTTGCCTGGACATGTCCTTCCCATAGAAGACACAGGTAGCCCACCCCTATAAAAAGGGGGGTAGAGCGTGACCTCTTTGGGATGCCCTCTCCATCTGGACCAGCACTACACCATGCCACCTATCCACCCAGAGGCCCTGCCAGCGACCTCCCTCTGTAAAACACCTTGCTAGAAAAGACCCTGACTGACCATCAAGGATCAACTCTCAGCCTGGGATAGGTAGCTATCACCCACCTTCTTCCCCCAAGCAAAGGACCTGGACTCTGTCTCCACACACCTTGACTCCAGTCCCTCCACCAAGCCTTTCCTCTTCTGCTATCATTGTGTGGGTATGTGTGTGAGAATATCATTGTGTGCGTGCGTGCGTGCGTGCGTGTGTGTGTGTGTGTGTGTGTGTGTGTGAATCAATAATTTTGTGGGGCTGTATAGTGTGCTGCCTGATGAATAAAACTGTTATTTTGAAACCTCGAGTTGTGTTTTTGTCTTATTGACCTCCTGGCCCTCCTCCTTGATTTCCTGGCTTTCTCCCTCTGTTCTTTCTGCCTCATTTCCAGCCCTGATCTCCCAGCTTTCTGCCCCTCCCTTCAGCCCCAATCTCCCAGCTTTCTGCCTCTCTGCTTCCCGACTGTCTCCTCCTTGCCACCAGGCTTTTCCCCTCACTTCCACACCAGCACCAGGTGACCCCGAGTAACCCCAAAGGCACCTTGACCTCAAGTAACCCTGAGCACGAAGTTACCCCAAACACCCCTTAGTGTTCTCACACAGCCACAGAAGTGCGTGTTTGTGTATGTTTATGTGAACTCATAGTGGTGTATGTGTAGTTTGTGTGTATGTGTGTGTGTGTGTGTGTGTGTATAATTTTGTATCACACCCTCCTGTCTAACAGTGCAATATTGAGATCCTGAGTGTTGATCTGGCATGTCAAGTCAAGAGCTGAATCTTTCTGAATCTCTCCGAATTGATTCGGAGGGTTCTAATTTGATTTGGAGAGATTAAAGGGTCCATTGATTCGATTCAAATTCAGCCACTGAATTGGGCCAAATCTCCGCCGAATTGAATCGGGGACCGAAGCTTCACACAGCCCTAGTCGTTGAGGCCCCGAGAGATCATGATCTGACAGGGAGGGAAGGCCATGATGAGTGGTCGCTCCTTAAGGATGTGATTCTAAAAGCACAAGGGAAGTCCATCCCATTCCATAGGAAAGGTAGTAAAAGGGCTGAGAGATCTCCTTGGCTCAATAGGGAACTCATGGACCTCTTTAATCTTAAAAGAGAAGCTTACAAGGGTTGGAAGACGTGAAATAACTCTAAGGAGGATTATGTATCACTGGCCTGCACCTGTCAGGAGCAGACCAGAAAAGCCATGGCTAAAACTGAGCACAAACTGGCTATGGGAATCAAGGAAAATAAAAAGTCCTTATTCAGCTACATGGGAAGTTAAAAGAAAAACAAGGGCAATTTAGGACCCCTGCTGAA
>NW_005842630.1:510543-527360 GCF_000455745.1 Alligator sinensis | reverse complement strand
CTGACACCCAGGAAAAAGCTAATCTCCTCAAATGATTACTTTGCATCAGTTTTACACCAGCCCAAGGGGATCACTCTGCTTGATAGGACACAGGATTAACACGGTAAGGGCAACCATATGCCTACAATTGGCAAAGACCTTGTGAGAGAGCACCTTGAGAGGCTGGACATCCACAAGTCAGAAGGCCTGGACAGAATGCCCCCAAGAGTGCTAAAAGAGTTGGCTGACATAGCACAGCCAATGAGAATGCATGGTGCTTGGGAGAGGTTCCTGAAGATTGGAAGAAGGCCAATGTGGTGCCCATCTTCAAGAAGGGAAGGAAGGAAGACCCAGGGAACTATAGGCCAATTAGTTTGACCTCAATCCCTGGAAAGATCTTGGAAAAAATTATTAAAGAATCCATCAACAACAAGCTAACGGAAGGCATCATTCTGAGAGAGAGCCAAAACGGCTTCATTAAGGGTAGGTCATACCTGACCAACCTCATTTCCTTCCATGACCAGGTGACATGTCACCTGGACAGGGGAGGAGAGGTTGATGTCACATATCTGGATTTCAAAAAAGCCTTTCACTTGGTCTCCCATGATGTCCTCATGGTAAAATTGGGGCACTGCAGCCTCTACAACTTTATGGTCCAATGGCTGGGGAACTGGCTCTGTGGTTGGACCCAGAGAGTGACTGTTGATCAAACCGAGTGACCAGGGCCATCCCCCCAGGGTTCAGTTCTGGGACCAATACTCTTTAATATATTCATAAACAATCTGGATTTGGGTGTCAGAAGCAGACTGGTTAAGTTGCAGACGACACCAAATTATGGGGAATCACGATCACTCTATAGCAGGGATGGGGAAACTCCGGGCTGTCGGTCGGCTGGGGACTCCATTTCCCAGCTGCCCCTGCCTGCATGGCTTGTGCCGGTCTCCATGGAGACCTCAGCCGGGCTGGGAGCACCGCAGCAGAGCAGTGTAGGAGGCTGCTCCAGAGCTGCCGGGAACGTGGGACAGGGGTGGCTGGCTCCAGAGCTGCGATCTGTACCCTGCACACTCCAGGCAGGGGCACGCATGCAGGGCATCGAGGCTCTGCCCCAGCTCCAGACAGGTTCTGGCTGCTGCAAGGAGCTGGGGCAGAGCCACAATCCCTGCATGTGTGCCCCTGTCCAGAACATGCAGGCTACAGATAGGGGCTCTGCCCTGGCTCCGGAACAAGCTGCCCCATCCCACATTCCCAGCAGCTCTGGACCAGCCCACTGCAGGGCTGAGGCTGGGGTCTCCATAGAGACCAACCCAAGCCATGCAGGTAGGGGTGGCTGGGAAATGGAGTCCCCAGTTGACCGGCAGCCAGGAGGTTCCCCATCCATGCTCTAGAGGATAGGCTGGGGATTCCGGCAAACCTGGACAGGCTTGCAAGGTGGATGGATCAAAACCTGATGACATTCAACATAGAGAAATGCAAGGTGCTCCACCCCGGGAGAAAGAACCCACATCGTACCTATAGGCTCAGCAGTGCTATACTCATTAGCATCATGACTGAAAGAGACTCAGGGGGGAGACCTGCAGTCATGATTGACCACCAGATGAATTTGAACCACCAATACGATGCCGCAGCCGCAAAGCAAATAAAATCCTGGCTTGTATCTACCGATGCATTTCAAGCAAGGCCCAAGATGTCATCCTCCTGCTTTACTTGGCTTTGGTGAGGCCACAACTAGAGTAGTGCATCCAGTTCTGGGCTCCACACTTTAAAAAGGACACGGAGAAGCCTGAGAGAGTCCAAAGGAAAGCCACACACATGATCAGGTCAAGAGAGAAGGCATGAGAAGGAGAAAATTTTTTGGAGGGGGCTGAGTGTGCATGTGCATATGTGCCCCCCCCAGCAGGCAAGTCTGTGGTGGGAGTGGAAAGGGCCATGGGAGGAAGTGAGGGAGTGGGCCTACGACTGGCAGGGATCAGGAGGGAGTGGAGCAGAGCTGGGCCCAGGATCGGGGCCAGGGCCCACTGTACCTGTGCAGCCACCCCTTACCCCGCACCCGGGGTCCTTGACCAGCTCTGGCACCCCCACACCAATGAATCTGCCACCCCCCAGCCCTGCACCAGCCCCAGCCCCATACCGTCCCCGTGCAGGGGACAACAAAGATGATCAAAGTCATCTTGGGGTGAGCCTTGGCTGTGCCGACAGGCCCTAGGGGATGGAGCTGCCAAGACTACCGTACCCACCCTGCCCTGAGTTGTCGTTGCTCCCCGGGGCACATGAGGAGGGGGTGGTGGTTCCCGCTGCTGCATGTGTCCCTGGAATGCATGTGGGGAGTGCATGCCCCCAGATCTGCGTGGGGCAGCGCAGGGTGCCGCTTTGGGCTGGGATGGAGGCTGCACTGGGCTCTTCCCAGGCCGCCTCCCCCCGGAACAGCCCAGCACAGCCCCATCCCCAGACTCCAGTGGCAGCCTGCCCTGTCCCTTGCAGATCCAGGAGCACACGCCCCCCATGCCTCCTGGCGTGTGGGTAGCAGCAGGAGCCATGCCCCCTGGACAAGATGCTCGTGGCTCAGTCCCATGCCCCGCTGGCTGTGGAGTGCCTGCCCCACTCCCAGCCTCAGCCCCACTCCCTCCCCACCCCTGCTGCGTCGGAAGCCCTCAGCCAGGCTGCCTTGCAGCCCTACTGCTGCTTCACGTTTAGGGGCTAAGCCCCATTAGCTCCCTCCCCCTTCTTCCACCTATGAGAGCAGGCCTTATGAGGAGGGGCTGAGAGGCATGGGACTCTTCAGCCTGGAGAAGCGTAGGTTCAGGAAGGACTTGGTGGCAGCCTATAAGTACACCAGGGGTGTGTATCAGGATCTGGTAGAACATCTGTTCATCAGGGTACCCCAAGGGAAGACAAGGTCCAACAGTCACAAACTGTTGAAAGACCATTTTAGACTGGACATAAGAAAAAACTTCTTTACTGCCTCCAGAGTCTGGAATAGACTCCCCCAGAAGTGGTGCAAGCACCTACTGTGGACACATTCAAGAAGCGTTTGGATGCTTGTCTTGCTGGGGTCATCTGACCCCAGATGACTTCCTGCCCTTTGGGCAGGGGGCTGGACTTGATGATCTCACAAGGTCCCTTCCAGTCCTAATGTCTATGAAATCTATAAGTCTATGCATATCACCACTCTGGATTTCTCTCCAGTCCCCACCACATACCTCCCATTTTTTTCCCACTGGCCACTATCTCCCTTCATGGACTGACTTGTGAGGCTTGCTTCTTGCCTCTGCAACAGTTTACCTAAAGAAAAGCTAAGGCAACAGTCAGGGTAACTAGAAACAATGGACACAAGTTAAAAGATCAAATTCAGGCTGGACATCAAGAAAAAGTTCTTTACAGTGATGGTCACCAAAATATGGAATAGGTTTCCAAGGGAGGTGGTATTGTCCCCTTCCTTGGAAATATTCAAAAGGAGATTGGACAGACACCTGGCTGGGGTCATCTGACCCCAGCCCTCTTTCCTGCCCAGGGCAGGGGGTTGGACTCGATGGTCTAATAGGTCCCTTCCAACCCTAATAACTATGAAGCCGATAATCCCTTTCCTTATTATAATGCCTGGGTAAAAGTCCTATCTGAAAATCACAGATTCTGTGAGTTGTTTCACATTCTCCACTGACTTCATTGGGGATCTGTAGAGATCCCAGAGAAAATGAATGGAGCATCTTACAAGATCAAAGGACATCCCCAAACAAAAAAGATGTAGCACCAAGCTCTGGAATGCATCCAGGTTAGGAAAAACTTGCCACAAGAGTGCCCAGCCAAAGGAAGGGACAAAAGCTGAAACAAAGACAGTGAAACAGGAGCTTCCCTATAACATTACCCAACAGGACCAAGTACATTCCCTACCTACAGGCCATATCCAGGCAACAGTGCTTTGTATGTGTATGACTTGAAGACCACATGGCTACGTTGAATACATCTATTGTTGAAGTGTCTGTGAAATTAAGTAATGGAAGCTGCTCTGCTTTGGATGCCAGAAGCCTTGATGTGCCTCTCTCAATTTCAAGCCAGCCAGGTCGCAACCAGGTCACTGCAGTGCCAAATGCCATCTGTCACTTAGTCACAGTCTTTTTTGCAATGTTGTTGCCAGGGTAACTTGAATAAAAAGAAACAAAAGCCTGGACTTTCTAAGGCGTTTAAAACAGTCAAAGTGGAATCTACCCCACAAAGTCCCTTTAATGACAAGTAGATGGAGATGGCTTCATTGACACGGGCTTGTGAGCAAAGAAGGGGATGATAGGAGTACAACTGCCTTGTTAAGGCACAGCTCAGCTATTTATTGTCTGTATGAACTGGAATCACTTTTTGGAACCTCAAAAGGCCATTGATAAATTCTGAACAGCTTGTTCTCATGGACTACCACTGTGCAGATTTTATTCTTAGCAAGGTTGAATTTCCTGGGTGTATATATGCCCCCACATCCTAGCTTTAGTACATCCATGTTCATAACAGCGTGAACATTAAGAGTTTGAAAGTCCACCCTCATTGAACAACAGCTCACAACCAGGCCAGAGAAGTCCAGAAGCCAGCCATCATCTGCAAGTGATGCGAATCCATCTTGCTTGGTCTCATGACATAATCTTATATTGGGGTGGGCAAAATATAGCCCGCCAACTGATTGGATCCCCCACGGTGCTCTGCATGGAGCCATGCCCCACCTGGGGCAGCCAAAGCTGGTGCTCCTGCCCACACCTGCTGGCTCTAGTCCCAGCCAGCATGCACAGCTTACCAGCGGGGCTGCTCCATGGGCATGCAGAGTGGGTGGAATGCAGCCAGGAGCTGGAACCAAAGCCCAGTGCACTGGGGCAGAAACCACCCTGCTGAAGCTTCTTCCCCACCCAGAGCACTGCAGCAGGGGCGGAAGCAGGAGGAGGAGCTGCTGCTGGAAGCAAGGGGAGCTGAGCAGCACGTGGGTGACTGCAGCTTTACCAAGAGCGGCCCCGCTGGTAAGGTGTGTGCATTAGCTATGACCAGTAGGGCTGTGCGAAATGGCAGCATTCCATTTCAACCAGTGTTTCGACATTTTGATGGAACAGCATTTTGTTTCGAATTTTGTTTCAATTCGAAATAGCTGTTCCGTTTTGTTCCGTGGAAACAGGGTCGAAACGGTGAAACTGTTTCCATGTTTTGCCCATAGGATATAATGGGGAAAGACAAAACAGCCTATAACTTTGTCATTTCTGGCTTGATTTGGATGAAACATGCAGGAATGGTAGCCCCTTCTGAGGGCATGAAGCCTGCCAAGATTCAAGGAGATAGGTGCAGGAGGTTTGGGAAAACTGCAACCCACAATTTTAAAAGCAAAACTCATGTCACGTGTATATGTTAAGCCAAAGCGGGGTCAAAACTGCAGGCATACTAGCCCCTGCTCAGGCCACAACTAGACACGTGGCTGGCAGGCAGGGAGCTGTCTCTGGGGCAAGGTCCAGGAACGCAAGTGTTTGAAGCCTGCTATCATGCCTCCTCTTAAGCACCTTTTCCACAAGCCGAACATAACTAGCATCTTCTGCATCTCCTACAATGACTTGCTTTCCAAGACTTTGATCATCTTTGTTGCCTACCTCTGGACCCTGGCTTCTTCACATC
Organism: Alligator sinensis; assembly: GCF_000455745.1. NCBI lineage: Eukaryota > Metazoa > Chordata > Crocodylia > Alligatoridae > Alligator > Alligator sinensis. Next base: position 521,756 of record NW_005842630.1, on the reverse strand, counting down.
CTTTTGAAAATGTGGAGCCAAGAACTGCACATAGTACACCATGTGAGGCATAACCAGTGCCAAGTAGAGGGGCACTATCACAGGGGCAGGCAAAATATGGTCTACAAGCCAGATCCGGCCTGCCAGGCAATTCCATCTGGTTCACGGGGCACTTCTATAAGCCCTGGCCCTAGGCTGCCCCTCTACAAGCCGGTATGTCCATGCAGGAGGTGCAGCTCTGATTGGTAAGAAATGGGCCTCCCCAGTGCAGCCTGGCCCGACCCACCCCAGTCCCGAGCTAGGGGGTGCTAGACCAGAAGCCTCTGCCTGGCAGAACTTCTGCCTGGTCAGCCTGTGGTTGTTCCTAGTCCCCTTGCCTGTGAGAATGGGCAGCCGGGGCCGGGAACTCCTGCTGGTGGAAGGAGGCCAGGAGCATGGGGAGCTGTGTACTGTGGGGCTGGACTGGCCTCACCCGCTGCAGGAGCTGCATGCTATGGGGCCAGGTGCGGCTCGCCTTGCATGCTGCCAACATGTACAGCCAGGGACTTGGGCAGGAGCTGTGTGTTATGGGGTGTAACAGGGAACCCTAGTCCTGTTACTAGGAAGCAGAGTGGCCCCTTTAAGGCCAGAGTTGTTAGAGCAAAGCCTGCCAGCAGAGCAGGGGTTAAAGGGCAGCTCTGCAGGCTGGTCAGCTGACTGGGGACTGTATGAGAGCTCAGACCAGAGCTATGTAAGTCCTGGGCTGAGCTAGCCAGGGGAGCCAGCCCAGGCTGTGGCAGAGTTTGGGCTCCTGAACCAAGAAAGAAGCAATGACCAGCCTGGTAGACAGAGCCAGAGGGAGCACCAATCAAATGAGGGGATACTGGAGACAGCGGCAGCATTCTACTGGGAGCTCTACACCTGACCAGAGGACCCCAGGGCAATGCAGGACTGCCTACAGAGACTCATGCGGGTCCTTGGGGAGGATGAGGGACAGAGGCTGGTGGAGGAGTGGATGCTGGAGGAGATCAACACGATGTTCCGCAAGTTCCAGAACAGCAAGGCTGCTGGGGTAGATGGCTTGCCCAAAGAGTTCTATGTTGCTTTCTGGGACCAAGTGGGCACAGGCCTACTGGAGATATATAGGGAGCACTTGCGGGAGGGCCACCTGGGAGCAGGGATGAAGGAAGGCCTTATAACCCTTCTGTACAAGAAGGGGGAGAGGCAGGACTTGAGAAACTGGTACCCGATTACACTCCTGAGCTTTGATTATAAACTAATGGTCAAAGTCTTGGCTGAGCATTTTAAGTCTGTTATAGGCGCAGTGATCCACGAGGACCAGGTGTGCACAGTGCCAGGGCAACAGATCCATGATGCCCTGATGCAGCTGCGTGATGCGCTTCAGTACCAGCAGGAGAGGGTCGCCACAATGAACTTCCATTTGGAGAAGGCCTACGACTGGGTACCCCACTGCTTCTTATTTGAGACACTGGAAAAGATGGGAGTCCCCGGACCCTTTGTCACCTGGATAAAGGCACTATATACCAATGTGAGCAGCAGGGTCCTGGTGAATGGGTCCCTGACAGCCCTGATTGCACTACAATTGGGCATCAGGCAGGGCTGTATGCTCTCCCCGATCCTGTTTATTTGTGTAATGGAACCACTAGCACAATGACTCAGACAGGACTCCCAGATCAGGGGAGTGAAAAACTCTGGGAGGAATGGGGAGGAGACAAAAGTCCTCACGTACATAGATGACCTGAACATCATATGTAGGGATAAAGGGTCAGTGGAAAGATCACTACAACACACTCAGGTATACAGAGCAGCAGCAGGGGCCAAGCTCAACGCGAGCAAAAGCACCTGCCTGGTCCTGGGTAAGCTTGGGGACCTGTTGCCCCTGGGGTTTTCTGTCCCTTGGGATGGGGTAGAGATCCTCAGGGTGGAGTTTGACCCAGAGCTGATGGGGCACAGGGCATGGGAAAAAACAGAGGCCAAGACTAGACAGTGACTAGGGCTATAGCAACCACACTGCCTGTCAATGGGGGCTCGTGGCACTGATGAAAGTGGTGTTCCTGCCGATGTTGCTACACACCACCCTAGTGTTCCCCTCCTCAGAACAAGTTGTTTTCTTTTGGAACTCGACATGGGAGAAAGTGGTGAGGACCAAGCTGTATGAAGCAAAACAGTCCGGTGGCAGAGGAATACCAGACATCCTTCTCTTCCTTTGGGCCAAATACATGAGCTAGGTTTGCAAACTGGCAACAGGGGTGGAATCTAAAGCAGCCAGCTTTGTTAAGAATTTTGCAGGGTAGTTGCTGCGACAGTGGCAAGTGCGCACAGTGATTAATGGGAGCCATTATAATGAACCATGGATTCCCCGTGGTTTTACGAGATCCTGAAGCACTTTAGAGAGAAATACAAACTGCACAACGCTACCCTAGTGACCCCGGCAAACCACCACAAGATACAGGAGGTGGTAAGGGCAAGAGACACCATATTGTCCATAGACTTACTACCTGATGACAGCTGCCAGGCTGTGTGGGAGCAAATCCTCCAGAAAGACCTGCAAAAGAAGCACAGAGACCTGAACTGGCAGGCAGCCCACCAGGCACTCCCCATGCGGGCATGGAAAAACAGCACAGGGCAGAGAGGTCCATCAAACTGCCCAAGTCAGATCTGCTGCTGGCAGGCAGAAACAATTGGTCACCTCTTCTGGGACTGCTCATATGCCAGAGAGATGTAGAAGAAAATGTGTGCACTCCTCCTGGTGGTGACAGGTTTCAGAAACCTGACCAGGAAAGCAGTTCTCTATGGCACCTGACCAGACAGCAAGGGGCCCCAACAGCCTGCTTCAGCCAGTTCATATCCTGCTTCAAGTATGCACTATGGAAAGCCAGGAACCTGCTCATAAACAGACACTCAGACCCCACAGTCAAGGGGGGTATTAAAATGGGGCTAAGTAAAATGTACTAGTACTACAGGAAAACAGAAGAGGATGATGGGAAAGAAATGACAGACTTCATCTATTGGAGAGGGGTCTGGCATAGACTTTTTCAGGAATAGACCCTCTGAGGAGGGCAGTGGGTGGGGGTATGGGTATGGAGATGGGTGCACAGGCAAACAGTTATGCAGTGCGAACTGTGTAACAGGTTTTTAGTGAGATTTGAGCTGCCAAGTGAACCACCTGGCAGAGTGTTGGAGGTTGAGTTATATATAGAAATATTTAAAAATAAATAAATAAAGAAGGCCCCAGGAAACTGGAAACTGGCCCTGCAAGCTGAAGCACCAGGCAGAGCGACCCAGAGAGGAGGAGCCATGGGGTAAGCAGGCTCACTGCCTCTATTATTTCTCTTTGTTATAGCCCAGGGGCTTAGAGTTTATGTTGTTTAAATTGGAAGCTTGGGCTGAGGCTTAAAAGGGGAGGTTTGCAGACCTCATCAGTGCCCAGAGGCACATAAATGCCTTGCGCCATGCCAGGTGCAGGTTCAAGGCTCCTGTGAGTATTACACAGAGAGACAAGGCCCAGACAGCCCAGCACCAGAGGGGCACAGACAGGGGCCAGGGGCTCAGCACCATAGGTGCACCGGTGGTGGGAGCCAGGGGGCCAGCGATGAGAAAGGAGGAAGCTGAGTTAGCACCTCAAAGCTAGGTCCAACACAGTGGGTTTAGGCTAGAAGGCCTAGCCATATTGATGGGTCAGTGGCTGAATAGGCCAAGGCCCCAACAGAGGTGACAATAGTCATACGACAGTGGCGCGGCATGGGGCACAGTATAGGGATGGTGTGGAGCCGTGCAATTACCCTTAAGGCAGGCACTCCTCACCTCTGGGTGCTCTGGAGTGAAGAGGTGATCTGGGAAGCCCTGGCACAGCCTCCCCTTTGAGAGCCAAAAGAAACCTCAAGATGTATCAGGCAAGTGAATGGGAAATTGTTCCCAGAAACAGACTGAAATAAAGGAGACTCTGGGATGCCTCCAGGGGTTCTCAATTGCCTGGGGGATGGGCGTTACATGGGGCCAGGTGGGGTTGGCCCTGCACCCTGCCACCACGTGTGTCTAGGGACTCGGGTGGGAATGCTATTGGCCATTTTGGGCTAGTTGGGGCTGGCCCCACACGCTACCACCACCTGCAGCCAGGGACTGAGGTGGAAGTGCTGGGAGCTGGGTGCTATGGGGCCAAGCAGAGCTGGCCCTGCTTGCTGCCATGACATGCAGCTTCAGGGACTTGCACACTCTAGGGAATCTGAGGACCCACTTCCCTTCTCTCACACACACCCACACCCTCCCACCCCACACCCCACCATACCCGCCCACACACCCACACTCCACACACCACCTCACGCAATATAGAAGAGTAAGACTATTTTGAGCTATTATGCAATCGCCTTTAGATAAACTATGCAAACACACACAAATCAAGACAAAAATATTTTTAAAAATAAAATTAATACAGGTTATAGTAGAAGTATGATTTTTTAAGTATATGATTTGGGTTTTTTTCTGATTTCAAGATGTCAAGCCCCCCTCCCCCCAGAGTACTTCCAGGGCAAGGGGAGAGACTTCCAGTGGCAAAGAGCAGGGATTAGGTGGCAGGACTCCTGGTCTCAAGATAGCAACCAAGGGGTGGGCCACCTGTCAAGGGGCAGGGCTACCCTTGCGGCCCTTGACAGCTCACCAACTCTTCAAGTGGCCCTCCAGCCAAAATAATTGCCCATCCCTGCACTATCAACTTTTGTGTCTTGTACCTTAGGCTTCTATTGATGCATCCCAAAACCACATTTGCCTTCTGTGAGGCTGCATCACACTGCAAACTATACACTATGTCCACACCATTCCCTTCATCCACCTAAGTAGTTATTTAGTTAAAGAAGATTAGCTTTGTATGATACAATTTGTTTTTCGTAAATCCATGCTGGCTGCTTGTGATCAGCCTTGCCTCCTCCAGATGCTTGCCAATGGCCTTCCTTATATGCTCCACTAACTTCCCAAGTATTGAGGTAAGGCTAACCAGTCTGTAGTTCCCCAGATCCTCCTCCTTGCCTCCTTTTTAAAGAGGGGCACTACACTGCCTCTTTCCCAGTCCTCTGGTACCTAGCCCATCTCCCACAACTTCATGAAGATTGTTGCCAAGGGCTCCAAGATCTCCTTTGCCAGTTCCTTCAAGACCCTGGGATGATGCTCATCCAGCCCTGCTGATCTGAATTCATTGAGGCTCAACAAAAGCTCCCTGACCATCTCTTCTGTTATCTCCTCCCTTAGCTTGTCCCCTTTCCTTTCCAGATAATCCTTATTAAGGGTCTGGCTGCCGCTTAATTTTTTTGTGAAAACTGAGGCAAAGTAACTGTTGAGTAGTTGTGCCTTCTTCATGTCTTTGGTTAGAAGTTCCCCTTGGCTTGTTAACAGAGGACCCACAGTTTCCTTAGTCCTTCTTCTCTGACCAACATACTTACGGAACCTCTTTTTGTTGTCCTTAACTTCCTTTGTCAGGTACAGCTCATTCTTTATCTCTGCCCTTCCTGATTGTGTTCCTGCAGATTCTTGCTATTTCCTGGTATGTGTCCTTGGTGACCTACTCATTCTTCCATTGCCTGTATGCTTTCCTTTTGCATTTGGGGCATTTTAGAAGCTCCTTGTGCATCCATGTTGCTCTCTTGCTATTCTTCTTGTACTTCCATTGTGTCGGGACAGTTTCATTTTGGGCTTCTTCCACTTGTACTCCAAGCTCCTTAATCCCCCTGCCAAGAGCCTCATAATCACCTCTGATGTTCTCAGTGTCATTCCTGGCAGTATTGTTGGTACTTATATGGACAAACAGAAAGGGGTAGTAGTCTGAAGGATGGATAAGCTTTGTCAGACTCTCTGTGATGTCCTGAACTTGGGATCCAGGCAGGCAGCACACCTAGGCCCCCAAATCTGGATGACAAATTGGTGCCTTTGTTCCTCACAGAAGTGAGTCACTAACCACCACCACTCTTCTCTTCCTTCCTGGTGCAGTGGTCCTGGAGCCCCTGTCCCTGGGTCTTGGTCTTCCTGCTCTCTAGGCTGCTGCCTCCTCTGCCTCATGCTTGCAGATGTCCTCTCCTCTGCCTCTTCCTCAGCAGTTCCACCACAGAGTGCTTGAAAGTGGCTGATAACTTCAATCTGCCACTCTCCAATTCTGGGGACCCTCCTTCTTTGAGTAGCCATATGCTGCCACTTGTCTTCATTGCCCTTCATACTATCCAGTAGCAGCCTCTCTTAACTCTTGTCCAAGTAATCTTCCTGGTCCCAGATGCAATGCAGCATGGATACCTGTACTTCCAACCTGTGAGTCGTCTTCTCCTGGGCAGACACCAGCTTACATTTGCTGCAAATGAAGTGCTTCTGACCCTTGAAAAAAACACAAACATGGCAGATCCCACACAGGTCACAACAGCTGACCCAGATTCCATTTGCGCCTCCTTTGCTCCTGGACAACACCTATGCTGCAACAAGAAAAAAAACAAGGGGGGAGGGGGAAAAGATACAACATATGAAACTGCAAGCACCTGCAGCAGGGCCCTTGCCCACGTTCCCACCCACACCCACAGTCCCCTGCTCCCTGGTTTCCTCCTCAAGTGAACTCCCTAGGCCAGCTCCTCTGCTTGCTGCCTTCTGTTCCCTGCTCCCACTGTTTGCTGGAGGCTGCCTTTCTATAAGGCTGTCTATCCTAGCTCTACCCCTCAGTTACCTAAACCAGCCCCACCCAAGCCCTGTCACTCAGTCATTCCAGAAGTGGGGAGGAGGAAGGGAGGGAGCAAGCACACATGCATGTACCATGGGGGGGGGTGCGGCACTAAACACACACAGACCAGGCACTAGGCAAACACTCTAGCACGAATCAGCCACCCCAAGCCACTAGTACAGAAATAAGCCTCTTCAAGGCAGTCCCACACCTGATCTGTTTATCCCAGAGCCACTGCTCTCTACTTATTGCTCAGCTAAATTAACCCTAATAAAACATATGAAAACATAAATACTCTCAGTTGCAAGATGATCTAGGTTGCTTTTCTTTGACCAGTCTGAGCTGAAAGGAAGCAATGTATCCAAAATAAGAGGTTGGCAACATCTGGCTGGTGGGAGCCACTGGATCTGGCCTGTGGAGTCAAGGCCTTCAGCAGCGTAGAGTTTTGCCTATGCATGTGCTAGGGCGGCAAGGGACTATGCCTGCACCATAGCTGGGGAATGGGAAGAAATGGTTACAGCAGTGACTGGGTTGGAACAGGCCTGTCTTGGACTCAAGGTGGGCTGTTCTGGTCTATGGCTCTGAAACACTGGCAGTCACTGTCCAAAACAACATAGCAATGCTTTGTTGCTATGACTCTTAAGACTTGTCTGTACATAGGAAGTGCAATTGTATGGCTATTTTGGCAAATACTTCTAAAGAGTCCTGAGCGTGTAGCTAGTTGCTTTTTTCCAGTGGTGATAAGACATTTTTTGATTCCCACTTTTTTTTATTATTTTTGCTCATTTGCTCCATGGCATAGGCTAATGTTAAATGACAAACTTTTTCAGGAAGAACTGAATTTCATACTGTTCTTCCTTGTATGATTGTGTCCAACAGCATCCACAAAGAAATAAATCTGAAGGGTAACTAAAAAAAACCCAAACAAACCTGGTTTTGTAGCTGCACTAAACAGTGCTCAGAACTCTCATGTCCTAAAGCTACTAGGAGTTAAAGGCTAACAAAGTTAAAGGCTGAGTAGCACTGCAACTGAAAGGGACCTAGGGGTAATAATAGACCATAGTACATCTAAAGTATGTCTAATAGTATGAACATGAGCCGTCAGTGCAATGCTGTAGACAGCAGGGCAAACAGTACTCTGGCATGCATCAACCGATGCATCTCAAGCAAAACCAAGGAAGTGATTCGTCCACTTTACTCAGCATTGGTGAGGCCGCAGCTGCAGTACTGAGTCCAATTCTGGGCACCGCACTTCAATAAGGACGTGGAAAAGCTTGAGGGAGTCTAGAGAAGAGTCACTCATATGATCAGAGACTTGCAAGGCAAGCCATACAAGGAAAGGCTGAGGGACTTGGGCCCGTTCAGCCTTAAAAGAGAAGGCTGAGAGGGGACTTGGTACCATCTTACCGCTACACATCAGGGCAATACATCAAGGATTCAGCGAACAACTGTTTGCCAGGTCACCCTTGGGGAAAACCAGGAATAATGGCCACAAACTCCTGTAAGACCATTTCAGGCTTAACACTAGGAAACACTTCTTTGCAGTTAGGGTGTCCAGACTGTGGAATAAACTCCTTCCAGAGGTGGTGCAATCATCTACCCTGGAAATCTTCAAGAGGAGACTGGACAGTCACCTCACTGGGGTTACCTGACCCCTGTTGTCTTTCCTGCCTAGTGCAGGGCAGCTGGACCCAATGATCTTGTGAGGTCCGTTCCAGTCCCTTACAATCTATGAAACTATGAACTTTACTGCCAATAGAGAACCAGCTACTAAACTTAGTTAGCAAGGGAAATGCTTAGGAATTCTTCAAATTACAATTGATTTCTGATACCTGTAGAAAGGGGATGCAGAGCCTTTCAGCTTAATTTAGTGAGGTGGGGCACTCAGTACACAAAGAGACTGCATGTTCTTGCAACCACACGTAGATGTGAAAACTGGCTTATGAAGAAGGGGCTTTTCCCCTACCAGCCTTATGCTGGGTGCCAGAGGGGCAGTATACATAGGGTAACCATATGTCCTGGTAACCATATTGGCCAGGATAGCCTATAAAATCTGGGACTGTCTCAGCTTCCCAGAGAAAATTTAAGCAAAAGCCCCAGATCAGCAAGAACCTGGGAGCCATGGGGTCGGGAGAAGGGCTGGAGTATCTGTCCAGACATGCTGGAAAGTGCAGTGCCTTTATCACCAGAGCTGAGGCTGCAGGTTGGGACCAGGGGCTAGGTGCTAGCCAGGCTAGGGGTGCTGCACAGGCTCTATCTGCCCCTGCACTGACTCACAGCTCCTGCCCTGTCCTGGTACCTAGAGCCATATTCTGGCTGTGCGCCCCTAGGCCAGGCTGGGCCAGCTGCATCACAATCTCCATGCGTGGAGACCAACCCAGCCCAGCCACGCCCTGCCCTGCCCTAACTGGGGAGGGGTGCACAAACAGGATGTGGCTGCAGGTGCCAGGATGGGCCAGAGCTGTGATTCAGCGTGGGGCAGACAGAGCCTGTGAAGCACCCCCAGTCCAAATGGTACCCTGCCTCAGTCTGAGCTTTGGAGACTTGTCCCAACAGCTGCTCCAGTCCTGCTGGCTGCCACACCCACCCACCCACCAACACGCATACACTGCCCTGGTGCACATGCATGCATATGTATGTGCATGTGTTGTGTGAGCATGCTGGCACACCACCCCCCCCTGCTTCTGGATTGTCTTAAAATTATTATGGTCACCCTAAGTATACAGAACTAAGACAATGTGGTGGCCTGCCTCTTCTTTGCCGTCTATTAAGTGACCTCCACCTGTTCCCCAAGAGATTCTCTCAGAAGATATAGCACATCCTAAGGTTTGCAACTAAGTAGGTCTACAAGCATCCACACCAAAGGCAGATTAGGAACTGTATAACCTACCTCAAAAGCTATTTGGACCTGACGTTAGGCCAGGTCCACACCCTCATGAATTATTTTTTGGAACTCCTGGCATTGTTCTTGGGGAAGAGATTTAACCAGAATGGAAGCCTTTTCATCTTGCTTTCAAAGCTCAACTTTGGCCATGCAAATCTAATAATCCACAAAGTGGCAGGCTGCTGCTACAGACTGGTAAACACTTTAGCTCAGCAGTTCCCAAACTCTGACAGATTGCAGGCCACCAATTTAAAAAGATACAGCCTTATGTACCACCAGCAAATGTTTGTCATATAAAGTAATTTTAATAAATTTGTTAACATGTACCACTGGCAGGTTGTCTGTGTACCACTGGTGGTACCCGTACCACAGATTGGGAACTGCTGCTTTAGCCAAATGAATCCAGGACTCAGAGGTCTGGTTTTTGGGGCATGATGTTGTGCATTTGACCACTCTTCTTTCTAGCCATTGCTGCCTTAACTACAAGACTCCTGTTTGGGGGGCTAGTAGATACAAGCAACATCCTCAAACAGCATATACTTCCCTCACTTGCCTTTGAGATGGATGCAGAGTTGTGCCACACTTTCTTTCCCTGTTTGTCCAAAATTGAATACAAGGGCAGGGCAACCCTATCGGAGGGAGGCTCTTGATCCAAATACTTGTCAGTAATACTTCCTGTAGATTCCTGGAGCAGAGTTGTATCAAATCTAGCCAAATTTGTCAGATTTTTCAAGGGGAAAAGTAGGACTTTCTAATACAGAATCAGTCCTGCTGCTTCTCTGCACCAGAAATATACTTGCTGTCAGGCAGTTTATCAGTTGCAGACGTTTTATGGCAAAATCCCCAACTCTCTCTCAGAATGTCATCCAGCTCTCAGTCAGGTCCCTCAGTGAGACTCGGAGAGACGATACCACATCACAAGATGGTGACATAGTGGGGATTGAAACAGAGACCACCATTTCATGAGCTGATGGAGCTGACTCCTGGGTTTCAGACCTTTTCTGTGGTTCAAAAAGCATCTCAAATGCACTGCTGCTTGGCAAAAGGAGTGAACTGAATGCAGGGGGCAGGTCACTCATCCTTGAGGCAGCCTCAGCAATTAACAGCGCAGACCTGACCACATCTGATGGCATGAATGGTGCGTGCCCCCAGCAGCTGCGGGGGGGCATACATTGCGACCACTGCGACTGTGCGGCATTGTCCTGTTCTGAAACTACATGGAAACAGTGCAGACTTTGGCCCAAAGCTGCCAGGAATTGGGGGTGGGATGGGGGTGCCCCTCCATTGCCTTCACCCCACCAAGCTTCTTCTGCGTCAGACTCGGAAGATAACATGAAGCCTGTTGATGGTAAGAACTAAAATGCCAAACACGTGAAGGCTTTGCCGCAGAGTCAAGCCTCAGCCTTTGGAGGTCCTGATATGGGGCGATTCATGGCGCTCCCCTTTCAGAAGCAGCTGGAAGCCCCACGGAGGAGACAGTTCGCGCCTGCGCCTGCCCCTGCAGGTGTCTGCCTCCGCAGACCTGCGCTCCGGCAACTGCAGCCAAAACAGCGCCTTCCCCAGGCACCGCCCAGGGCAGGGAGCAGGGGCCTCCTCGCCTCCGCCTCGCCTCGCCCCGCCCCGCTGCCCGGAGCGGGTCTAGCCTGTCCCCACATTGCCCAGCAGACT
>NW_005842630.1:504839-509649 GCF_000455745.1 Alligator sinensis | reverse complement strand
CCCCGCCGCCGCCGGAGCAGCCCCGGCGCCCGCGCGCCCCACGACCCACCCGCCGAGCCGCCCGCTGCAGCCGCCGGCAAGAAGGGGACCCCGCGAGCCGCGTGAGTACTGTGCACAGCTCCGGCCCGTCGGCTCTGAGTGCGGCCTGGCCGCGCCTGCCCCCACCTCCGCGCTGTCTGCCTCCCTCCCAGCCTGGCTTTCCCGTGAGATGGACGGGGCGCTGCAGCCGCCGCAGTGCTTTGCAGCTAAACGGTTGGAAAACCTCCGGCAGGGGCTACTTGAAAGTTGCCGTGTTAACCCTGGTAAACTCTTGAAATATGCAGGGGCTCTTGTGCTGAAGTGAGCTAGCTCAACCTGCTCATCTAAACAGCAAAATTTTCTGATGAAGTGTTTAACCCAGGTTGCAGCTCTTCACATTTTTGTGCATTTAGGCAAGGAAGAGTGAGCTTGCTGAGCCTAAGTACCTGGCATTAATTAACACCATCTTAACTAATGGCTTATCAGTGCAGATTCCCCCATTTCCATACTATACTCTGTGTTCAAAAGCCCTTCAGGCCTAAATCATGCTTTGCTGGCTCTGCTGCACTGGCGTACTAGACTGACAGGCTGGTCCAAGTTTAGACTCAACTTATCCTGATAAAACTGTACTGCTGTGAGGCATCCAAGCTATATTAACAACAACACAGTTCTGCTATTCCCAACATTAGGGGCTTTGGTTGGCATACCTAAGCCTTTTGGCTTTTTGCACATTCTCACATTTATAAATGGTTAGCTAAGCTAGCAGAGGTTTGTAGTAAAGTTAGGCCCAAAAGGGGCACTTACTTTACTGCTCCTAAAATGTAACCAGGCCACATCATCACCCTTCTAATCAGCTTTCCACGTTTCAGTATGTGACAGAGCATTTCAGGTGCTACACCCAGTTTGGTCCACTAGAGTCCCCATCCTGTGAATCTGGGTTAATGTTCCTGCCATGTTGGGGAGTTTTTTTTAAACTTTTTTCTTGTTCCATGAAACTCTAAAGGGACTATCCAATGTTGTAGCCTTTTGTACTTTTCAACAAGTGATCTCAATGTGCTTTGAAACGTTGCATTACAACATACCTCTACACCAGATGTTCTCACTCTGTTCAGGGAGGAACTTATATACAAGTAAGTTTCAGCGGCTACCCAAATTTGTGTCAGGAGCTTGTCAGTGTTAGGAAGAGAACAGTCTCCCCTCAGCCCTCCTTTCTGCTGACCTAGGTTCTAAACTTTAAGGCTGTGATTCTAAATTGCTGATTTACTATATTTACTCAAATTCAAGGCAAGATTTTTCCCTCCATTTAACATGGGGTGGGCAGAAAGCCCCTCATCTTGGATTCAAGCATAAGTTGGTGTGTGGGGGGGAGGGGAGGCAGCTGCTGCAGCTCTGGCTCCAGGGCTCTGGCCCCAGCCTAGGGTTGGGGTCAGAATTACAACTACTGCTGCTCCCTCCCTCTCCCCCATTTATTCTTATTCTGGCTCTGGCCCTGCTGGATGTGCTTGCTCCAACCCCAGCCTGGGCTGGGCCTTAAAGCTGGGATCAGAGCTGCCACGCCACTGCTCTGGGGCTGGGCTTGGATCAGAACCTGAACATATTCTGTGCCCCAGGCTGGAGCAGGAATGGAGCCTACTGGCACCAGAGCAAGGGTAAGTGATGAGGGGGAGTGGAGGGATCTGAGACTACAGGGGAGCAGAAGCAGTGGGGGGCAGGTAGCAGGGGCAAGCCCCATCTATCACTTTCCCACCTGCTGTTCTCTTCTGCCTCCCACACTGCCTGCACTTTACTGCTCCCCCAACATTGCTTGCTCCCCTGCCACTGCTGGGGGAATTAATTTAAAACAACTCTTCAATAATTATATCCTGTACATAGAAAATTATAAGTAATATATGAATGTTCCATGTGTAAAATCTGATAATTGGCAGGTTGCCTTAAATCAGAGTCATCTTTGGTGTCAGGTAAATTGAGTATTTACAGATCTAACAGTAAACTTTAGATAAAAATTTGTAATGGAGTTTATATTCTATCTTTGCAAGTTCATTTTCTGTATCTCTTCAAACAGGAGCTGCATTCCCTTCTCCTACCTAGCATTTTGTGTCACTAAACTAAAGCTCTTGCAAGGAAGTATTATGAAAATAAAAATATCTATTGAACCCTTCGAAGTTATCAGAACTTGTTTGTAGTATATATGTCTATGTTCAGACATGACTTGGATTGGATTGTCTCATAAGGCTGCAACTTTGGCTTTGCAAAAAACCAAATTGCTAGGCACTGAATTGGGTGCAACAGCTGCTTGAGTAAGATTGGAAGAGCTTGACTAGCTTTAAATGTCTGTGAAAACACTTAACCTGGCACAATTTTCTCATATAGATAAAGTTTAAGTTAGATTTCATACCTATGTGAGCAATTGCAGTGAATTTACTTATGTAAACAAGCATTTATAGCCATAAGAGTTATCCTCTTAGCACACAAAGCATGCAGTTTGAGAAAGTTACTGATTGTATGCCATGGGGGATGGGTCCTTTCATGAAATGTTTTTATTAAATGAAGATAACTAGAATTTCCACAAAGGAACACTTTAATTTTTTTATTTTTTTTTGTGCAAGAGTCAAAGAGTCTGGAAGTTGAGCTCATACCTTAATTTAGAGAATTTATATGCTGTGCATTTCCTGCCACGTTACATAACATACCATTTAAATTTACTTTTATATTTCTTTTCAGATATGTGGATAAAGCAGCTGGTAAAGGTAAGACATGAATGACTTTTTCATTCTGATTGTTTTCCATCAGCATCTTCCATTTTAAGAACATTTTATATTTAAGATGCTCTATTACCCTGAAGCTGCTCTTAAATTTGTGAATTCATTGTGTTAGGCTTTATATAAGTGTGTTCCTGGTCCTAAAAAGCTAATGTAGCCCTGGTTCACAAGATTCCTGTAGCATATTACAGGAGTAGGCCTGAAGGGGTTACACACAAGGTGCAAGCCAATGAGAACATTCAAACATAAATGCTGATAAATTTATATATATGATCCTTTTATGTTCAGTAATCCTTCTAGGTTTTGCAGATGAGGTGAGATTTGCAGGAGGGGGGAAAAAGTAGAAATGGCTTTTGAGATCAAATTGGGGAGGGTGATCAACAGGGATCTGGGTTTTCTGGTTCCCATGGAAAAACGGAGTAAACTGCAGGTCTTGCCTTTTATGAGAGGCAAAAGCGCATTTCTCACTTTGCCAGAGAAACCCGTGGGTTTTGCCATTTTGTAGTAAGCTCTCTGCAAGCTGGCAGAGTTGAAAGGTGAAAGATAGGGGGCACCATGTGCATAGATACGCATGTGGCCCCAGGCAGCCTGCAGAGCAGCTCCAGCAGGGTCATTCTGGGGGGAAACAGGGCACCAGGGAACAGTGGCGTGCTGTTCCTGCTGCCCTGCTTCCCTCCCTCGTGACCCGGGGTGTTTCATTTAGATCATTGACAAATGTGGATTTAGGGTTACTTTTTTTAACTGAAAATTGGGAATTTTTTTAAATCGGAGAAAACCAGGATCCCTGGTCATTGGTGTGTAAAGGACTAAGTGAAATATGTGTGCAAAAAAGCTAATATAGATACAAAAGGCTGACCTGGTTGGAGCACAAGAGCAATGAGTGGGAGACTTGCTTCTTACCCACCAGGTTCTTCCTGCAGATGTTTGGTGTTAAGCAAACTCAGATAGGCAGTTTCAAGGATTCAGTTTTCTCTGCCTCTTTTTTCAATGTATTCATTTTGATTTGTAGGCATCTACTAGATTTATACAAATATAAGATGATCCCAATAATTAGATTCTATATATGGAAATTTGATAAGTTTGGTACTATTTTTCAGGTGTAGAATCTAATTATTGAAAGGTTGTTTTGAATTCATCCCCTTCCCACTGCTATAGCAGGGAAAATAGTGGCTGGGCGATGTCAAGTGGTCCCTTTGTCCTCTGCCCACTTCCTCCCTTCTTACCTTACATTTTCCCCATCCTGTCTTCATGCTCCT
Organism: Alligator sinensis; assembly: GCF_000455745.1. Classification (NCBI taxonomy): domain Eukaryota; kingdom Metazoa; phylum Chordata; order Crocodylia; family Alligatoridae; genus Alligator; species Alligator sinensis. The sequence goes on along the minus strand of NW_005842630.1, from coordinate 505,616 downwards.
CCTTACTACCAGACCCTGCTCAGGCTCTGTTCCTTCCCTGAGCACAGCGTGGAAGGCAAAGTAAATGAGCTGTATATGACAGTAAGTGGGGGAAAGGGATAGAGGGGAGGGCAAGTGGAGAGGAATAGGAGACTGCTCTGGGTCCAGCTCTGGCCCTGACCCAGACTCAGGGCCAGACTCCAAACTGTAGCATTTGCTTGTCCCCATTTCCCCCATTGTTCATTTGAAATGCAAGGGACCAAAAAAACACTTATTTCACAATAAATACACAGAGTAATTTGCATATGTGCAAATGCCTATAGGTAAATTCATCCAGATTTGATACATTTTAAATTGTTCCAAACTGCTGCAAGTTTCAGCACACAAAAACATTGTTGAGCAGCACTCTTTTGCCTATTTATCTCTTCATTTCCATCTTTGGTTATCCCTCAGTATGAGGATGATATCTGTTGGGGGGATTATTGGTAAGTTTTAAAATAGCTGAGAAGTCCAATCTGTGCTCTGCAATTTTTTCCATAAACATGACAGGTGATACCTTGTGGGGGGCACAGCTGTTGGCCAGAGTGCTGTGTGCTTTCCTTCCTCCTCTGCCATTCTTTTGGCTTTCTGAGCAAGACTGTTCTCTTTGAAGTGGGCTGTAGCTTGATGTATGGTACTGTGCCATTGAGACATGTTTCATAGTTGCATAGTTTCATAGAAGCTAGGGTCAGGAGGGACCTGAACAGATCATCTAGCCTGACCCCCTTCCACAGGCAGGAATGAATGCTGGGTTCACAA
>NW_005842630.1:501939-504307 GCF_000455745.1 Alligator sinensis | reverse complement strand
GCTCATGTTCATCTTGGAGTCAGTAATGACTCCAAGATCCCTTTCCGCCTCTCTGCTTTCAAGAAGGGAACTCCCCAACCTGTATGTATGTTACCAGCCAGCACTTCTCAGTTTGTAGGGTTGATGCCACCCTTCTTAAGGTGTGTATTCAGGGTGTCCTTGTAGCACTTCCTGCCCTCTTACCATGACTGAATTGAAAGAAAAGGACTTGCTTTGGGAGACAAGTGTCAGCCATCCACACACAGTGGCCAGACCAGTGGAGTTGATGTTTCATGGTGCCTCAAAGCTGGTTATGTTAGCTGCAGAGAGGATGCTGGCATTGGAGCAGTGGTCTTCCCATCTAACGAGAGAGACCTTCCTGAAGTAACGTTGATGGAACTATTCCAGGCACTTAAGATGGCTTTGATATGTCACCATGTCTCTTACCCATAGAAGAGCATGGGCATAACCGTTGCACTATAGACCAGCGTCTTAATTTCTGTCTGCAGAACTTTATTGACAAAGACATGGTGAAGCAGCATTCCGAAACAATTCACTGTACTAGCGCATCCATCTTTGATTTCTACATCAAGTCTGACTGGCTGGGAGAAGTGACTGCCAATATATGGGAAATTCTCAATGTTTTCCGTGGGTTCTCCACCAATGGTAATCTGTTGAGGGAGGCAGAGAAGCTTGTGCTGGGGCAGACTGATGGAGCACCTTGGTCTTCCCCAATATTATGGGAGAGTCCCAGGGTATGATAGGCACCTGAAAAAGGTCAGGGTGGACTGCAGATCAGTCTGTGTGCACATGGATAACAGTTGTCCGCATGCTAAAGGTCAATGATGGCAGTCTTGGTAACTTTCATTTTGCAGTGAAAGCGCTGCCGGTTTAAAAGCTGAATGTCCATTCGATACTCAACCCCAATGCAAGGAAGCGAGTAGTCATGGCTGAGAAATAAAATCACAGCAAGATAGATACAGAAAAGTGTTGGGGCAGTGATGCAACCCTGCTTGACACTACTACAAATGGTAAATGGGTCTGTCTCTGATCTACTGCAAAGGACTGTGGCGGTCATCCCTAAGGACACTGAATTTCAGTGGACAACCAAACCTAGCCAGCACCTTCCATAAGCCTTCACGATTGATGGAGTTGAAGGTCAATGAATGCCATAAACAACTCCTCGTGTTTCTCACTATACTTCTGGATCTGTTGTGCAACAAAAGTCATGTCGGTGGTATTCTGAGATGGTGTAAAGCCACACTGGGATTCTGGGAGGGCATCTTTGGCAAGGGGGAAGAGACGATTTAGATGGATGCGAGTAAAAATCTTTCCAGCAATGGAGAGGAGGGCAATGCCTTGGTAGTTCCCACACTGACTTGTCCCCTTTCTTGAAGATGGTCACAATGTTGGCATTTTTTAAGTCGGGTGGAGCTTCCTCATAGTTTCATAGTTGGTAGGGTCTGAAGGGACCTGAGCAGATCATCAAGTCTGACCCCCTGCCATGGCAGGAAAAGGTACTGGGGTCAAACGACCCTTGCAAGGTGTTCATCTAACCTCCTCTTAAAGACCCCCAGGGTAGGAGCCAGCACCACTTCGCTTCGGAAGTTGGTTCCAGATCCTAGCCGCCCTGATAGTGAAGTAGCGCCTCCTGATGTCTAGTCTGAATCTACCCTCTGCCAGCTTGTGACCGTTATTTCTTGTCACTCCTGGTAGTGCTCAGGGGAACAGGGACTCCCCCAGTGCCTGCTGGTCCCCTCTGACTAGTTCATAACAGGCCACTAGATCCCCCCTCAGCCTTCTCTTGTGGAGACTGAACAGGTTCAGGTCCCTCAGCCTCTCCTCGTAGGGCCTGCCCTGCTGCCCCCTGATCATGCGGGTGGCCCTCCTCTGAACCTTCTCAATGCTGTCCACATCTCCTGAAGTGCGGTGCCCAGAACTGGATGCAGTACTCCAGCTGCGGCCTGACCAGTGTCGCATGGAGGGGGAGGATCACCTCCTTGGACCTGCTCGAGATGCATCTGTGGATGCATGACAAGGTACGGTTGGCCTTCCTGACTGCATCCCCACACTGTTGGCCCATGTTCATTTTGGCATCAATAATGATTCTAAGATCCTTTTCTGCCTCTGCACGGACGAGAAGGGAGTTCCCCAGCCTGTAGGTATGCTGCTGGTTCTTCTGCCCATCCCTGTAACCTCTCCAGGTCCAATTGCATCCTATTCCATCCTTCTAGCATGCCCACATCCCGCCACATCTTAGTGTCATCAGCAAATTTGAATAGGGTGCTTTTTGCCCCCTTATTAACCCGTATTTTGATGAGAAGTTGGTGGAGGTTTTGTACTAGTGTTGTTCCATCAGCTTTGAAGAACCTCTGAAGGAATGCCATGT
>NW_005842630.1:487444-501908 GCF_000455745.1 Alligator sinensis | reverse complement strand
CCTGGCGCCTTATTGTTCTTTGTCTGATTGATGGCATGTCGGACCTCCTTTGAAGGATGGGGGATCAGCAAGAGATTCTATTACTGGGTGTTGAAGGATGGACTCGGTGGTGGCAGCTAAGACCTCAGATTCATGATCGACTAGAATCATAAAGTGCTTCTTCCAGCGTTGTTTGATGGATGAATTGTCCATGACAAGGGTGGAGCTGTCCTGGGAGTGCATGGGGGTTGGGTCATTGGAATATGGCCCGTGGATGACTTTTATTGCTTAAAAGAAGCTTCTCATGTCATGTTGATCAGTGAAACTGGATCTTAGCCTTCTCTCGCCCCCACTGGTTAGGAGGCTGTCCCATAGCCTCCTCTGAACTACAGCTTTGAGATGGTGGTAAGCCTCTTGTTTTTGCTGGTTGGAGGGTTCATTTTGCCAACTGAAGAACACAGTTTTGTGATGGATAAGTGCCAGGATTTCCTCACTGTTCTCATCAAACCAATCTTGGTTATGGTGAGTGGAGCATCCAATGGATTCAGCACATGTGCCTGGTGAATAACTTTCTTAAGTTCTTCCCAATGTCCCTGGATGTTCTTGATGTCATCAGGTAGGTCAGAGAGTTTCTCAGTAAGGCATTGCTGAAAAGCCTTGCATGGTCTTGGAGTGCCTTGATATTAAATATGTTTTGCATTCCTTTCATTTTTATGGTGTTGTGTGGAGCAAGCTGCATGTCCATGATTGATCTGACTAAACAGTAGTCTGTCCAACAGTCATCTACACCTCTCGGGACTTGGGTGATACGGACATTGGTACTATCACAGGCCCTGATAACAGTATAGTCAAGATGGTGCCAGTGATTGGAGCGTGTGTGGTTCCAAGTGGTCTTGTATTTGTCACTGTCTGAAAATGGTATCTGTGATGAGCAAGTCATGCTCTGCACATTTGCTGAGGAGGAGGATACCATTAGAATAGACTTTCCCTATCCCCTCTTTCCCAGTGGTGCAACTCCAGAGTTCAGAATGCGGCCCAGCTTATGCATTGAAGTCACCCATGAGGATGAGTTTGTCTTCCTTGGCAGTAGCAGTCAAGACTGTCAAGAGCACAATAAAACTGTTCCTTGTTGACTTCTTCATCATCAAGTGTGGGGGTGTACACAACGATGACCGTAACATACTGGTTGTTACCGAGCCTGAGGCAGAGAGTCACAAGGCATTCATTTATGCCCACAGGGAGTTCTGAAAGCTAACTGACAATCTTGTTCTTGACGGCAAAACCACCAACCCCATGAATGCACCTCTCTTCAGGTGACTTTCCTTTCCAAAAAAATGTGTAGCCCCACTTCCTCCAGCAGGTCTCACTTAGGGCAGCACTATCGATGTCATATCTTGCAAGTTCTCTAGCTACTATGGCGATTCTTCTTTCGGGACACTCACTGTTCAGGGAGTCCATGACAGTGTGGACATTCCATGTGGTAAATTTCAGTACTTTATTTTGTTGGTTTCAGCCTCAGAGTGATCCCCCTAGATGTGGCAATCCAGCCAAGGGTGATTGAGATGGCCTATGTTTAGGACACCTTTTCTAGCCTCTTTCCCAGTCAGGGTGAGCAGAGGGGATCCTAAAGGGGATTGTTCAGTCATGGCCATAGTCGTGGAATTGTACTTCTGTCTTGGTGAGTGTAAGATGACCATTACACAACTGCCACCTATGTGGAGATTTGTGACTAGGGACTGCCAGAGATCACTGTTCCTGCTCCCACCACCGCTTGTCCATCACTGCAGGACTTGGTTTGTGGGAGATGTTAGCATCCCTGTCATAGGCCTGTGTGTGAAATCTTTTAACATGGGAAAGCCAATGTGCAAATGACAATCACATGAACTTGACAAGGAATCCTGAACCCAGTGGCAAGGATGTCCAGGACAACTGGAGACCTCCATCCCTCTGTAGCCCTCATCCGCCTTCACAGCCACAGAGAACCAGCAGCTCCTCAAGTACACTTGTTCTGCAATTGGGGTCTTCAGGAGTTTGGACCATGCTTAGTCTGGGAGCTCACCTCAGACCTGTTTGCCAAGGGAGACCCTACCAGGAATACAAGACTCCAGACAACAGCTGTGAGAGTCATTGGAGCACACAAGCCTCTCTACTACTTCTATAGCTACTTACACATAGTAGAGATTATGCATGATGTTAGTGTAGAGCCAAAAGGCTCATGACTTGTGTAGTTCATTGAGCTGGGCCCCAGCAGAGTCAACAGCATTTCAAGCCATGGTGATCCTGTAGCCCAGCACTGCTCTGCATGTATGTGCTCCAGATTTCCCCACCCACCCACCCACCCACCAAAGAATCCACATACTAATTAGACCCCCACTCATGACTGAAACTGGGTGTTTTTGTTGCAAATCCCTCCAAAAATGTATATGCAGATGAGGTGCAAGGCTGCCTGCTCTGTCTCCACCCCCCACACTAACCATATGCGATAAGCTGAGAGAAGGGGTGATAGAGTTTAAGCTCCGTAGAAGTTTGGTGATGTTTACCAGACACTTAAGGCTCGTGAAGAAACAGGAATCATTAGAAATGGGAAAGAAAGGCACTGCTCAGCTGAGTGAAGAGGAAGTCAAAATATATTTAATTTAGTGGTTCACCATGACTTGGAAAAAGTGCTGAGAAGGACTGAGCAAAATGGACAGTATTTTATTCAGATGGGTTGTACTAACCTATCTTTGTGGTGGGTTCCCATCAGCATATCAAATGTAGCATTTTTGGCACAAAGGAGAGAGTGTCAGGGCTGGCTCTGGATGTGTCCTCATCTTTTACTATGAAGAGTATAATAGTTGATGAATTTTAAGAGTTTGTGCTTGCTGAGTCATAATTTAAGTTAGCAGAAATAGGTAGAAGTGCATCAATAAAGATTTTTCTTGGCCAATGTCAATAGCCGATTATTAACCAATCGTATCAGTCATTACCTATCCAATAACTGATATTCAGTAAAAATGAAAGGCATTTTAAACTGCTGGCATAAATTAATCTTTTTTTGCTTGTTTTGCATTTATAACACACACAGCCCAGGGCCAAAAGTCACAAGCAGCAAAGCTGTTCAATGCACACGAATTCCAGCGTGTTGGAGCAGACTCAGTCGATTGAGTCTTCTGGAATGTGGTATTTGCCACACTCCAGCAGCCTCCTGTGTCTTGTGTATCAGTGTCCTGTGCATAAAAATGGCAGTAGGGGCACTTGAACGAAAGCTTCTCAAATGAGCTTTAGTTTATGTGCCCTTGCCACCATTTTTAAGTGCAGGGACGCTGATACAGGAGACACTGTGGTGCTTTGATTAGAGCGGCTCTTGGAGCTGCTCTAACTAAAGCACCCCACCACCCCTGGAGCACATGCAAAAGCAGCCCATGCCAGTTGCAGCAGGTGGGGCTGGCCTAGTAGTGCCTGCAGCTGGCTGTGCAGAGCCCTTCAGCCCCTGCTCTTCTGCACAACACCCTTGAACCCCTGTCTGGGTGCAGCTGCCTGAGCCTGCCCAGCAGGACTGAGGGGGAAAGTGTGAGCCTTCCTGGTGCCCAGGGCTGGGTGGTCTCTGGGACAGGCTCCCTGATCTCCTCCCTTTGCCCAGGGCAGGGCCACAGAACCATTCCAGGCCTGGAGAGATAAGGCCACTCCTCCCCTGCAGCCTGGCTCCAGGTCCCAAGAGTTGGACTTCAGCAGGGGAAAGACCCCTCTCCCTTCTGGTGCTGCCATTGCCAGAGGCAGGGCAAGCCCCCGTGCCCTGCAGAGGAGGCTGAATGGCCCTGGCCCCAGGAAGGGAAGGAGCCAGCTAAGCTGAGGTGCCAAGGGAGGACCCTGCTGCACACAGAAGGGAGCAGCTGCCCCTGGAGTGCAGACCCTCAGGCGCTACAGGCTGAGTTACGCCAGGCTGGGCAGCTCTTCCTGCCTCTCCCCTCCCCAGTTACATCTCTGCAGCACCTGCCACCTTTTACAGCGCTGGCCCCAGCCCACAGTCTGTGCCACACCAGCACCCGGGACACTATGCCTGTCCAGCTCAGCCCGGCCCACCAGTGGTTGAATAGGGGTGAGGATGGAGAACGGCTTGGGCCCCTGCATCTGACCGAATCGGGCTCTCTGCACTCAAGGTCATCCTGGCTTGTGGGAGGGAACCCAGGCATCCGGGGCCCTGGCCAGAATGCATAATTATTAGTAAACATTATCAGCTGTAACAGCCAAAAAAAGCCAATAGCGTCATTTCCCTTTTGTCTGTGCTGATCTGCTACCCAACCAATATATTGGTGTACCTCTAGCAATGAGATGTTATTGCTGTTCACTACATGTATGAATAGTAGCAGAGTATTCTTGCAAGCTTTGTGTGTTTGCTCACAGTTAAATGCTCAGTCTCTTTTAATTATTTTAAATGTTTAAGTGTTAGCTTATCTTAGTTGTTCCATCTTTCCCAGTTGTTCAGAAGTTTCTGAAATTTTTCTGCAGTTCAGACAAATTTCCCAAGCTATATCTCTGTCCTAAATTTCAGTTTTTCTTAAAGTTCCGCCAGTGAATAGTTCAGCTGTCCTTGATTATAAGAATGGTAAAATACTTATTAAATTTCATGTGAAAAGCCAAAACTAATAGCTTGAAAGTTGGCATGGAAACAGACTCCATTGAAGAGAACTGCCTTGTCTGATTCTGTAAGAAATTTGTCTTCACTTAGTTTTAGTTTTCAAAAATCGTGTTCCAACTTTGGGTCATAGATATTTTTTAGCTCCCTTCGGTAGGAATGTGTGGCCTATAACTTGAGAATGAATACGTGTAATCTTCTGCTGGGCTGCATTTTTGAGTGCTGGTTATTACGGCTAAATAAGTTGTTCAGAAGTTGGCTGTAGTTTGCAGCTACAGGACTTTAGTCTGATGATGGCTGTCAACTTCCTTGGTCATACATACAAAAAACTAGAACTCTTGGTTCCAAAATGATACCTGTTATTAGACCAATTGTAAAATGGCAAGAAAATTGTCCTTTTCTGCAAGTTTTGGGATCAAAGTCCCTTTGTCAGGCTTTGGGAAAAGTGTAGATGATACAAGATGGTAAAAAGTCCCCATAGGTAGGAAATAAACTTCATTTTTGCACAGAGGGAGCTGAAGATGGAAGGATGTCCCTCTGGGTCCATGAGAGTGTCTTTGTGAGCTGTGTTGAATAGCTTTTTGATGTGTTGATCAGGTAGAATTCCTTCCCTGGAGGTGTTGGATGGCAGACAAGGAGGTAAAAAAACTTCCTTGTTGTTCTGCAGTGAAGTTTAAAATCCAAAATCGGTTAAAATTCGGCATCTTCCATGTTTCAGGGGTGTACTTGGTAGCCGTGTTGGTCTGAGACAAAAATCATACATGCCATGTGCGACATGTTGGTCATACATGGCATGCAGGGAAAAGGATTCCCTCCTAAGATGGACAGGGTAGAATAGTCTCATAATGTCCAATCTAATAGTTCCACATTGTAACAGTAGCACTGTGGTGATACAACTTCAGTTTTGATAATCAGGAAACCTTTGAAATCCTGGAAGATGAAGACTATTTTATTTTTCCATGTTTTTTTTAGGAGGGGAGTGCCGGGAAATTCAATAGAAGTTTGTCATTATAGTGTTGCTGTTGAGTATTCAAAGGCTCAAGTCGGTACATGTTAATACGTTTATAAATACAGTTTAAATCTACCACTTTCTGTACTTACATTGTAGTATGTATGTGCCCACGGATGGCTTTTGGGCAGAGCTTGGTATGTTTGGTTGGGCACCCCAAGTCGACCACTTTTACTGTCACTAGGACCCAATATTCAGCTAAGGACCCATTATTCAGAGTCCCCACCTCAGCTGCAGCTGAGCTAGGCTATAGCTGCACCCTCCAATTGTAAGAAATGCAAATCTAAATAAAGTTCAACAGATAAAATGCTACTTAGCTTTCTGAGCAATTTCCTGCTTGCTGTACATATCTCTGGCTCCTTGGGTTTCCTGTGGCTTCACAGTTTCTCAGACGCCTCTTATCTCTTAGGGTTCAGACAGAAGTACCTCACCCAGCTGTAAATGATATTTTTGAAGGAAGTGTTCGGAGTTGCAATGCCACCCCCCAGGCCAAACAGAAGTTCTCTGTTAGTTCCAGGGGAGAGGGGAATCTAGCTACTGGTTGCAGCCGGTTTCCCCTAACAACAGCCCCTACTCCTTCAGCCCTCCCTGTTTTCAGAATGGGAAAACACTATTTTTTAGGTGGGGGGGCTCCAGTACACCCGCCTCACCCTCCAGCGGGGACTAAAAAAACGCCAGACTGAACTCCCTCTGCTCCCGTTTCCCCTTCCCATTGTGAAACAGTGACAGGCTGGGTGGCAGTTCAGACACAAGTTATGGAAGACTATTTCGAAATGTCTTCATATGAACCCTTGTGCAGTGAGGGTTCAGATTTTCACCTGATCGGCCATTTTTAAGTGGTCTACAGCCACACACTTCTGTTTGGTCACAGCTATAGACTGCTTTCTGTGGCCAGACAGGGCAAAAAGTGTCACTTCTGTCTGCACCCTCAGAGCTGTCTTTAAGGAAGCACGCACAGCTTTCATGCAAATTACATAAATGTCAAATGAACAGAAGAAAAATCCTCCTTGTGGCTCCTCTTCCAGGCTGCTTGACCTCAGCTGGCCCCAGCAGCAACATTTAGTGCTGTGCTGGCAGTGCAGCCACCTAAGAAGCACCAGCTGCAATCTCTTGTTTCCCTTCTTGGCCCAGGTGGGCCACCTGCTCTTCACACCTGGGTGAGCTTCCTTGCTGGGAGGCTCGTGGCCTTACTAAGTATTATCGCCAGGGATCCTAGTTTTCTCTGATGTAATTTTTTTTAAATTCTCTGATAAAACCCCCAAAATCCATGATTAAAATGAAATGCCACTCTGTGTGCGTGTGTGTGTGTGTGTGTGTGTGTTAGTGGCATTTCATTTTAATCATGGATTTCAGGGGTTTTATCAGAGAATTTGCATTTTGTGTGTGTATGTATGAACACAATGTTTTATTGATATAATTTTAAAGCAGTTTGGAAGCCTACCAGTGCCTCAATCACTATAATAAATTATAAATACCATTAATTTTGGTATTTGATTTGGGTTTTTTATCATGCAAAATCAGAGCTCCCCCAGCCCCCTTAGCTCACAGAACGCAGGTCCAGGACCCTCATCCCCACTCACATTCCCCTGCCCTCCCCCAGCTGCCAGGGCTACGGGGCCAGGGACCCAGATCCACAGCCCCCCTGCCTGCTGCAGCAGCACCTAAGCTTTGGCTACTGCAGCATAACGGAGCCTGAAGTGTCAGGGGGGGGTGACTCCTGCCACTCTGTGCACCCCGGGGGTGGGACTTAGTATGTGATTCTTAACATAGCTGTAAAGTCAGTCTTACCTATTCTATTCCCTGACTTATCTGTTTAGTCATGTGTTTTAAATACTATCCATGTGTAGTTCTACAGAATTATTGTGCTTTGAGATTATCTTGTACAAGTGCACGTTCAGTTTTAGTAATTACACATTCTTTAGTGTGCTGAAGTTCTTATTTCTCAGGGTGGGTTTTTGTAAATCTAATTTATATCGTGAAAATCAAACTTTTTGTTATAACTCATACAGTTTCACAAAGGATTGTATATTCTCATGAATGGTGTTAGAACCAAGCAGTTCTAAAGAAAATTATAATGGAAATTTTTCTATTGCACCATTCATGATCATTTTTCAAATCCTATTGGTGGTTTTGTTTGTTTTGTTTTGTTTGTTTTGAGTTTTTGTTTTTAAACTATCCATCATTGAAGTGGAAATTGACTTCATAATTTGAAAGGGGCAGTCTTGCTGGCAGTAGCCACTCTGTGACCTGCAAAGTATTCCTCTGACTCCAACCTGCCATTCCTTTGACTTTATTCATTGCCATATTTTTCAGGTAAATTTTACCTTTTTCTTGCTCTAGAGTGATTTTTTTTTTTTTAAAGCACATTTTTGTAAACTGTTTTCAATCAAGTGGTATTTGAGAGAAGGGTATTTTGGGAGTTGTTTGTTATAATTCTTTTACAAAAATGAGACATTTGTGGGGGCTAACAAAGTAATCCTGAAGTTCATTCATGCCTAAGTGTTTGTAATGGGAAAAATATGTGAAGGAGCTGGTGTTGCAATTAATGATGGACCCCTGCATTTGTATGTAGTGACGGGTTTGGTTACTGTTTCATAAAATATGCTTTGCCATCAATCCTTAATTTGTAAGATGTCAAAGATAACTTTTTTTTTTTCTTGGTCTGGAGATTAGATTTAACAAAGCTGTGTGTTTAGAAGCTGAATACCAATGGGCTATCTGTGTTCTTATGTGCATTCTGTTAGTGTAATGATCCCATGCTTATATAGTTTGACCTTCAAGGTGAATAAAGGTAAGAAGACTGTCTGCCTTATTTTGTCTTTAGTATGTGGCTATAGTAACTATACACAAACGAGTTCAGTCTACATAAGCGAGTCCAGTTACAAATTGTGACCATCTGAAAGGAGACCACTACATTATTGTGGGTGTTTCTCTTCCTTTAACTCTTCTACTACATAGTTGTGCTGTGGAGTTCCATTTTTCTTTAAAAGCTTCAGAGGCAATATAGTTCAAGTAAATAATTCATATTGTGCTTACAGTAAATCAAATGCTTGAGATTTGTCTTATAAACTTGGGGTTGAATGTTCCCATTCAAAGAATTTGCCATGCCAAGTTTGAAAATTTAAATTTAAACTACCAAACACAATACTTCATCCAAGATTAAGTATTTTTCATCAAACTATCTCATTGAAGATGAGGGGTTTTTCCCCCCTCTGTCACCTAGGGGGAAAAGAAGCATTGTTTTGGATTTGCATACCAGCATTCTGGCTCTGATCTGGCCCCAATCTTACCCCGGGGCCAGAGCTGGAGTTCCCAGGGTTGCTGCTGCTGCTGCTTGGAGACGGCAACAGTTTGGTGAGTGCAGGTCAGGGCCCAGGGGTATAGTCCAGGATAGGTGGCAGCCTGCGTGGGAGATGAGGCATGGGACAGCAGTGTGCTTCTGCCTCATCCCCTGACCTGTGCTGTTGAAAAGGCAGCAACATGGTTCAGAGGATGCTGTAGCAGTGTCAATGCAGGATGGGGGAGCAGTGCACCTGTTGCCCCACTACCCTTTTCACACTGATACTGCATCCCCTGACCCATGCTGCTGCCCAAAGGGCATCAAGGGTCAAGGAATGGGGCAGTAATGCACTACTTTCCCTTCCCCCATTCCCTGACCAGTGCTGCTGCTGCCAGATCCTCAGCCAGCTGCTGCCATTCAGCAGCATGGGTCAGGGGATGGAACAGCATTGGTGATCAAGCAGAAGTGCCTGGTGGGGGATCAGGCAATGTTGGGGATTGGGTTTGGGGACAGGCAGCAGGGGTGCAGGCAGAGGGGGCAAGTAGCGGACTACGGGTCAGACAACAGGAGTACAGGTGGGGGAATAAGTAAAGGGTAGGGGACTGGTGGAGGTGTAAGTGGTAGAGGAGCAAGGTGTGAGGGTTAAGCTGTTTTGCACTTCCTCCCCCTCTACCTCCTCCATGGACAACTCTCCGATTTAATTTTATCCTATACGTGGGATTTATAATTTTCTATGTGTAGAATCTAATTATTGGAAAGTCATCTTGAATGTGAAGTTATCTTTTATTTGGGTAAATATGGTATTTGAGCCAGAGACTGTCAGTTTGAATAAATCAAGTAGTCAGACTTACTTTTCTAACTTTCCACAAAAACAAACTTTGCATCTAGAATGTTAGAATGAAAAGGTTATGAGGCAGAGGAAATCTGGATTCATGCTTCTCAGTGAAAAGATGAAATTGCATTTAAGGCAATGTTACAGTTCTGTGCCAGTCAAATTTAAGTAATCACTCAGCTGCCTAGCTTCTATTAATGAATTAAGTGTAGATAGTTGAATTAGAACTCTCCTTCTTCGGCAATCACTTGCAGTCAAGTATGTTTCTTCCATGATTGCCTTATCTGTGCATCCGAATGTCTGAAGAGGCCTATCCATAATTGACAGACTATACTGCAGTTCAAATGTGTGTTTTCATGTTTGGTGGGTGGCGTCGGATATTTGATTTGGTCCACAACACACTTTCTGCCGCTCCCTATTTTCCATCTCCTGTTTTTGTCATGAGGCTTCAAAGTACTGAGATCCCAGCAGCAGACTCTTTTTCCATTTGGGGCAATCCTGGGCAATAGCCTCCCATGAGTTATCATCAATGTTGCGTTTTTTTTAAGTTGGCCTTGAGGACAACCCTGAAGTACTTTCTTTGCCGTCCTCTTGAGCGGGTACCTTGGCTGAGCTGGGAGAATAAAACTTGCTTTGGGAGTCTGGAGTCAGACATCTGGATGACATGTCCGGCCCAATGAAGTTGATGTTGGGTGAACATCACCTCAATACTCGTGGTATTTGCTTGCAGGAGGACGCTAACGTTGGTGCGTCTATCTTCCCACTGGATTCGGAGGATCTTCTGCAGGCAGCAGTGATGGTATCTCTCCAACAACTTTAGATGTCTCCTGTATGTTATCCACGACTCAGCTCTGTACAGCAAGGTGGGGATCATGACAGCTTGATAAACCATGAGCTTGGTTTTGGATCTGATGTTGTGATCTTCAAACACCCATGTCTTCAGGTATCGAAAGGCTGCACTTGCACATTTGAGGTGATATTGGATTTCTTCATCGATATCAGCCTTCTGCGAGAGAGAGCTTTTGAGATACGGGAAATACTCAACGTTCTCCAGAGTCTCACCATAGATCTGGATTACCAGAGCAGGGACTGTTCAGTTAGAACTCTAAAACACAACTGATTTGTGTTTTCACATATGCTTAATTAAGTTCCCAAAATGTCTAGTTTGCAGGCTTAAGCCGCATCCAAGTATTTGTAATCAGTTTCAGCTTTAGGTTAGCAAATACTATTCACCTTGCCAGAGCAGGTTTAATTATTTTCAGTGTACACAGGGAGCTGAGAAACAAATAGATAAATGGCACTGTAAAAAAAAAACCTATTACTGAGATGATGTATAAAATGTTTTAGTCCAAAATGTAAATTGTAAATAAAAAATTGGGCCTCTAATATTGATGTAGAAGAGGTTGAATAACAACTCATTTGTATAGTTTTCTTTGTCAGTGAAAGTTGCAGTGAAAATAAAAATTAAGCACCATTGAAAAAAGTAGGAATGGAAAACTAAATTATTGCTTCTGTACTTTTTACAGTAGTGATTCAGAGCATCTCCAAACTGCTGCTGACAGGCCACCATTGCATGCTTAGAGGGAGGAATAGCTTACAGCTTGCCTTTTTCCTTCCCTCCCTCTTCATCCCCATTCCTGGTCTGACTTTTGAAGATCTGCTTCATGGGTGTGAAAAAGATAACAAGACTCACTTGGCTAATGTGAATGTGACAGTGCTTAATCACTGTCTTCATCCAATTCTAATATGCAGATGGCCCTTGTATAAGAAGACATTTTGTTATCTTTCCTGTTCCACAATTCATTATTCCAGCCTATTTTCATTGGCTAAACTGCTGAAAGATTTTTTCTTTGGTATATTTTTCATGCAATTGGAAGTCATGCTAAAGCCACAGATCCTACAAAGAGACTGAATCTTTAAAATAGAGTAAGCCACATTAGTTCGTCAGGAGGCAAGGAGAAGAAAGACTAACTAGTTTATCTGTTTATGATGTGTTATATTTTTTGTGCTGTCTGGTAACTGATATCTCTCCAGGACTTTTCTGTTCTCTGATATACCCAAGTACCTCTACTTCAAGGAGAGAATGGCTGTGAAGTGTGCGCAGCTATTTCTGGCAGTCTGGTTAGCTGACATGCTACTGTTTCAAAGTTCTGTAGCTACTATTCCTTTATTATTATAATAATAGCAGCATGGAGATTCTCACTCCTGCATTTTCATGGGTTATAGGATGCTATGGGAGTTTTGCAAATGAAATTTGTTTGCCGTGTTGGAGACAGTTGAAGTTCAGAATGGTATAGGTGGGGAGGCCACGTAACATACATTAGTTTTTAGCCCTTTCATTCTGATGTGGAACAACTTTTGCTAACATTACACACATACCCAATACACTAAATAATTCTTTGATCTGAGCTTTGAGGGAGACAAATGTGAAGGACTGCTTAACTGTGTGTACCTAGAAAAGGTAAAGTTATAAAGCCTGGTATCTGAAAGGATATGCTTAGAGCTCTGATAGTTACTCTTACTTCATTTCTATTCAAGATAATAGCAACATGGAGATTTTCACTCTTTCATTCCCATGGGTTGTAAGATGGAGGAGCATGGGACCACACAAATATGCACCAGGCTGAGAGATGTGGCAACAGAAGGATTCTGGGTGAACTGCATACACTGTGGTGGTTCATCATGACTTTAAAAAGAGTCAGTGGTATGGGGAACTGCGCTTAATGGGCACTACCATATGTCTTATTCAGATGGGCTAAGCTAATCTGTTCTTGTGGTAGGTTCCCATCAGTATGTTTACCCAATGTGTGCCATGTCTTGCCTAGTGATAGCTGTGTTTAATCAACTTTATAACTGGTAGCCATTGCTCAGCACATGCTGTTTTTGGAAACAGCTTAATAATAGACAGTATAATCAGTGAGATTTCCTTGTATGCAACTATAAGGTGAAGGACTTTTTCCCCCAGGTTGACTGGGAGGGAAAATCTCATCCTGTATTCAACGAAATATGGTAAATGAGCAGCATGCATTCTGTTGTTTTATCTTCTTTTCTACGTTGCTTCTATGTAATGGTCCTGTCTTCAGAAATTTGAGTAGCTAGAGCAAGGGTTGGCAACGTTTTTGGGCAAAGTGCCCAAAAACCCCTCAACCTCAACTTGTAAAATGTTGGTATGCCAGGGGCCTATAGTGGGGAAGCCACAAAGGGCCTGATCCTTGTGGCAGTACAGCCTTTTCCCTGCCATTCACCCTGAGGCATGCATGCACCTGCCACCAGCAGCAAGCCCAGTCGGGGCTCCATGGACCCTGATGCGGCTGATTGCAGCCTCCCTGCTGCCTTCTGTGAGCAGCCCAGGCTCCATGGCTGGCATCAGGGGCCTGTCCAGAGCCCAGGCCAGCTGTGGTATGCCAAGCAAAATGGCTTCACAGGCCATGCCATTTTGAGTTCTGAGATGGAATTAAAAGAAAGAGAATATTAATAAATCTGTATGGCTTTTCCACTTAAAGGGTTTTGGGGGGGTTTTGACATGGAAGACTTCCTGAATTGTTCAAATGTGTTGTTTTCCACCATCTTTTTGGAACTATAAAGTCTGACTCTTCCTTGGCAATAAAATTCCTGTACTTCATTCCACGTTGTCCTGCTTCCTTTTGCTGTTAACTGAATCTAACCAGTTGAAGAGCTTAAGCTTTCTTTGTAGAGATGTTTATAGGGATGGCAGAATGGTCTTTCACAAGACATGATATTAAGGGTAGGGAAGTATCACCATGTGAATTGTAATATATTTGCAGCCTCTTCAAGGGGAAAATAATGGTTATCTCTAATGTTGGTCATGTGAACTAGGCAAGAATAGAGTAGAACAGTGAGAGACATGCTAATTCTTTCTTTAAAGTGCTCCTGGATACCAAGATAGACTGTTTCTGGAGTTGTAGTCATTAAGGACAAAGGCAATCTCCTTTAATACTGTGTATTACTCCTTTATATACACTGTGTCTTCAGACAGGCAACCACTCAAACTTTGACAAGCAGCAGAGTGAAATTACCTGGTTTTGCCTGTTCAGTAGTTGATATTCAGAACTTGTGGACATTGATCACTATCAAGGATTTTGTTTCTCAATACTGCTGCCAAGGAAGGCTTTGAGTAGGAAACCAAGCAATTTTATGCACTATTAAGATTTGGGGGCACTAAAAATAGAAGTTGAAAGATGTATAATAGAGAAGGTCCTGCAGTAGTGGAGACTCAGTGCCGCATTCTAGGAGCTGGCAAAGAGTAGAAGCATCACATACTTACTGAAAAGTAGGGCTGTGCGAAACCGCACCGTTCCGCTTTGAATTCTGTTTCTGTTTTGAATTCTGTTTTGACAGGACAGTGTTTCGTTTCATTTTGAAAGCATTGTTCTGTTTCATTTCATCAGAGCTGTTTCGACAGTGTTTCAATTTTTCGCCCATAGGCTATAATGGGGAATCATTTAAACGCCTAAAACTTTGTCATTTCCTGCCAACTTGCCAGGATGGTAGCCCCTTCTGAGGGCATGAAGCCTGCCAAGTTTCAAGGAGATAGGTACAGAGGTTTCTGGGAAACTGCACCTCAAGTTGTTAACAAGCAAAACTCCTGTCACTTGCTGGGCAGCAGCAGCCTCCTGTCATCTGGCAGGCAGATTGGGGGCCCGCCCACACCCCTGGGAGGGCTGCAGGGGCTGTGCCGGACTCCTTCCAGGGGTGCGGGCCCCCAAACTCCCTGCTGGATGACAGGAG
>NW_005842630.1:472600-487413 GCF_000455745.1 Alligator sinensis | reverse complement strand
CTGCGAGTACAGCGGATGTTTGGTGCTGGCTGCTGGACGGCGCTGGGTGCAGTCTGTGCTGAGTGCTGGGAAGATTGGTGCTGCCACTGGCCCCAGCCAGCAGCGACAGCATACTGTCATCTGGCACACAGATCCGGGGTCCTGCACACACGGGAGGGCTGGGGGCTGTGCCAGAATCCTCCTGGGGGGGGCGGGACTGCCCCCGGATCTGCACCATATGACACAGGAGGCTGCTGCTGTTGGCTGGGACTGGCGCTGAATCTAAGGGAGCCCGACTTCCAAACTCGAAATGTTTCAAAATTTTTGAAACAGTTCAGGTGCCCTTGTTTTGTTTCGAAACTGTTTTGAAGGCTCCTGTTTTGTATTGATTTTGCTATTTTGAGCTCGAAACTCATCGAAACAGCTTCGAAACAAAACACCCGGCGAAATTTCGTGCAGCTGTATTGAACAGCTACTTTCTAGAAGCCAATGTCAAATGAATCTTGCTTAAAGGCTCTGAGGACAGAAATTCCAGCTGATCCTAATAAAGCAGCTAGCTTTTCACTAAAGACTTGTTTGCTGTATTACTGAACCAAGCTAAAGAAGCATAGAAGAGCATGGTTATGTTGGTGAAAGTGTTTTTCATAGATTGTTAGGGGCTGGAAGGGACTTTGTAGATCATTGGGTCCAACCCCTTGCACTAGGCAGGAAAAGGCAACTGGGTGACCCCCAGTGACCCCTTTTGATGAAAGTGGAAATTGTGATAAAGAAGTTGGCAACTTTTGATCTTACTTATTTTTGGATTCTGAATTAGGGCTTTAGAATGAAGTCTTGAGTGGATTTCATACCCACCTGTGTATTTGAGCTGATATTTTACTGGAGTCCAGCCTGAGTGCAGAGAGAGGCAAACTGTAGAAGAGATTTCTGATTAGGTTGAGGCAGGATATCTGCTTATGTCCATAATGTTAGGACTGCCTCTGTGAGCCAAAACACTTCCAGTTGTTTCCAGTAGAACAGAATAAATAATGTATTTATCAGGGCCAAACACTTGCTTTGACAAACTTTCTTAGAAAACAGCTTGAATGAACAAGGAAAAAAGAATTAATGGATGCTTGATTTAGAATGCAGGCTTCTTGGAACTTAGCTCGGTGCTTAGTTTATATGCTAAAGCATTAACAAATGGAGTACTAAGCAGAGCTAGCAGCTTGAAATTAATTTCTTTTGCATATGCGTACTAACTAAATATCAAGAGGCACATGGCTCTAAAGGCTAGTTTTTTGGCAGGTGGAAAATCAACTTTTTAAACTGGCTCAAATGGAATATTCAGTTTTTCATTGAGGGAAAACTGCTAACACAACTGTTCAAGTCAGTTTTATTGATGACTCAAAAATGTGTATATCTGAGGATTAATGATGAGATCCAACACCCAAGAAGAACAAGATGTTGATGTTTTAGAAGAGTGGAAACAGGTTGGGAGTTAGAGGACTCTTTCAAACTCTTAATAGTAACTGTGGTCTTGCTTGCTGAAACAGGGAAAATTCAGCCAAAATTTCTCAAATTCAGTATTTAAGGTTTCTACACATTAGACTCAACATGGACCAACTTACACAGTTCATGGTCTAATGACTTAGTTGCTGAAATTCGTTGCTTCTGCGTTTTATGCTATATATTCCCACACATCACATGCACCTTTTTTCCAAAACCAAAGTGTGCATCTTGCCCCAGGGTCTGTTGTATGTGAGAAAATACAGTAATAAATTTAGGTTTGAATGAAATAATTGCATTATGTCCATGGGAGCATTAATTAGTCATGGAGAAGTAGGGCAGGAAGGGACCTCCAGAGGTCTAGTCCAACTCCCTACCTGAGGCAGGAATCATCCCTCTCCAAGCCATGCCATACAACCATAATCTAAACTCTTCATGAGACAACCATCAACCCTGACAACATAGACCTATCACCCGAACCTACCACAGGTAAAGCAGGGAAACCACAGCAGCCAATATCCTGCTCCTATAAAATGTCAATATAGGCTCAAGAGGTTCCAGGTAGAGGGCTACAACACCCCTCTCCCCCGCCCTTTTTACAGAGGAAGGCAAAAAAACCCCCTAGAGTCCATACCAATCTGACCATGAGCTAAAATTCCTTCCTGACCCCAAATATGGCCTTCAGTCTGACTCAGAATGGAGGGGCAAGACCTGCAAGTGAGGAGCATCTGGCTTTGGTCCCAGCAGGATCATTTACACACCCCAGTCAAAGTCCCTAGTCTTGCCCACAGCCAACACAGTGCCTCTGGGAAGGCTTAAAAATACCCAGACACATTAATAACTGAAAGAGGCAGTGGGGGCAACCAGCAAAGCCCAGCAGCATGGGAAATATCCATGGTAGAACATAGGTATAGCAACACTGAGATCATCTCTGACCAGTGGCTATTCAACCTCTTCTTGAATACCTCCAGTGATGGAGAGTCCACAACTTCCCTAGGCAGTCTGTTCTACTGCCTCACTGTTCTAATCACAATTCTAAAAGTAGAAAAAGTTTTTTTTCCAGATATCCAATTTAAACTTACTTTGCTGCAACTTCAAGCCTTTGTTCCATGTTCTCTCTGCAGCAAGAGAGAAAAGTATGGGTGCACCGATAGAGATTTTTTTGGGTCGATACCAATGGCCAATTTTAATGAGCCATATCAGCTGATACCGATCTGATTGCTGATATGCAGCCTGGCAGCTTGGAGAGCAGTGTCTGGCTGGTAAATCTGTTGTGGGGGAAGGGGCGTGAGGCAGGGCAGGTCAGGGCCCCTGCACTGAGGGAGAGAGTGGGGCTGGGGCAGGGACAAGCACTACACAGCCGGGGTGGAGTGTGGGACAGAGCCATGGCTTGGCTCGGGGGGGAGCTCCTGCCACTGCACACACCCCAGTAGGGCATGGGGGGGGGGAGGGTGCCCCCTGGATCTGCATGAAGGGTGAGGGTAGGCTGCTGCTGCAGGGCGGTGCTGGGGGTGGCGTTGGGTTCTTCCCGGCAGGGGATAGCCGCCCTCCCAGCGCTGCTGCCCACCCTGAGCACAGCCCCAGCTTTGGCCCCCCACCAGAAAAAGCCCAGCACCACCCCCTGCCACAGCCCACAGCAGCAGCCTGCCCTCACCCTGCAAGCAGATCCAGAGGGCACATGCCCTCCTGGGGTGCATGTGGCAATGAAACCCCCCTGTGCCTCCCAGACAACTGCTTGCAGCTCTGTCCTGCACCTCACCCCACCCTGACTGTTCAGCACTTGCCCCAGAGCCAGCTCCACTCCCTCCCTCATCACAGGGGCCTCACTCTGTCCCCCTCCCCTACGCCCTGTCCCCAGCAGACTTACCAGCCAGATACTGCCCTCTGTGCTGCTGGGCTGCGCTCCTGGCTGCCTGTGTGCTGCACTGCAGGTGCGCACATGCACAGGGCATTTATCAGCAACATTATCGGCCCCATCAGCCAAAGAAACCAATTGCCGATAATGTCTTCTTTCCTTTTATTGGTGCTGGTATGATTTGGGACCGACGGCACCTCTAGAGAAAAAGTGCTTTCCCTCTTCTTTATGGCAGCACTTCAGGTATTTGAAGCCTGCTATCATATCCCCTTAAGCACCTTTTTCACAAGCTGAACATGCCTACCTCCTTCTGCATCTGCTAATATGACTTGCTTTCCAAGACCTCGATCTTTGTTTCCCAACTCTGGACCCTCTGTAACTTCTCCACATCCTTTTTAAAATGTGGAGCCCAGAACTACACACAGTACACCACATGAAGCCTAATCAGTGCCAGGTAGAGAGGCAATATCACCTCCTGTGTCTTGCATCTAATGCTTCTATTGATGTGTCCCAAAACCGCATTCACCTTTTGTGCAGCTTGCATCCCACTGCAGAGATGTGTTGAGTCTGTTGTGTAACAAGATTCCCAAGTCCTTTTCTGTAGTGCTGCTATCTAGCCAGGTGTCACCCTTTTTATACTTGTGTTTTTGATTATTCCTGCCAAGGTATAGCACCTTGCATTTGTCTACACTGAACTTTATCCTGTTAACTCTAGCCTAATTTTCCAATCTGTTGAAATCCTTTTGAATTGTGCTCTTGTCCTCCAGTGTGTTCTCAGTGTTTCCCAGTTTTGTGTTGTCTACAAACTTGCTCAAAAACCTTTCTATGCCAGCATCCAAATCATTAATAAACACACTGAACAGCGCTGGGCCCTAGGACAAACCTGTGGGACTCCTCGTGAAACCTCAGACCAATCTGACATGGACCTGTTAAGAATTACACTTTGCTTGTGGCCATGGAGCCAGTCATCCACCCACCTTGTAGTAGTTTTATCTAGCCCACATTTCTCCAGTTTATGAAAAGGTTATACAGGACCTTAGCAAAGCAAGTTTGTTTGACATGATTTGTTTTTTTCCTAAATCCATGCTAGCTACTTGTTATCAGCCTTTCTTCCTCCATATACTTGCAAATGGCCTTCCTTAGGATATACTCTGATAACTTCCCAAATATTGAGGTGAAGCTAATTGATCTGTAGTTTTCTGGGTTCTCCTTCTTGCTTTTTTTAGAGAGACACACTGCATTGGCCCTTTCCTAGTCCTCTGGTACCTGTCCCATCTCCCACAATCTCATGAAGGTCATTGCCAAGGGCTCCTAGATCTCCTCTGCCATCCTTCAGGACCCTGGCATGAAGCTCATTTCATGCTGACTTGAATTCATTCACACCCAACAAAAGCTCTCTCTCTCTCTTTTGTTACCTCCTCCCTTAGCTTGTCCCCTTCCTTATTCAGATAATCCTTATTAAGTGTCTGGCTGCAGCTTAATTTTTTGTGAAGACTGAGGCAAAGTAGCTAATGTGTAACTTCATCTTCTTTGCTTCTTTAGTTAGGAGTTCCTCCTCACTTTAACAGAGGTGCCACAGTTTTCTTGGTCCTTCTTTTCTGGCCAGAGCATTTATAGAACCTCTTCTTGTTGTCCTTAACCTCTTTTGCTAGCTGCAACTCATTCTTTATCTTTGCCTTGCTAATTTTTGTCCTTGCAGGTTCTTGCTATTTCCTTGTATGTGTCCTTGGTGACCTACGCATTCTTCCATTGCCTGTATGCTTTCCTTTTATGTTTGAGACATTTTAGAAGTTCCTTGTGCAGCCATATTGGGTTTTTTTGCCATTCATTTTGTGATTCCATCGTGTCAGGGCAGTTTCTTGTTGGGCTTCCAATACTGAGCTCCATATGCTTCAACCCTTCTAGCTACGTTGATCCTTCAATCTATCCTCCTTAGTGATGCTTCAAGATTAATAAGATGCTTTTAAATTTATTTGAGTTTAAGTTAAAGGAATGCAGTAGTATGCAGAGAAACCTAATGGATATAACAGTGTCATAGGACTTTGAACTAAAGCCTTATTTATGTTCCAAGAGGCCTTGTTTGTGAAGTAAAGGGTGGAACATGTAATCTATTTTATTGTTTTGTGATAAATTCTAAACCCATACCTGTTAAAGCCCCCCTTTATACCATACTTTCTCAGATACTGCATACCCCAAATTAGACACATGCCTCATTTTTGAAAAATGAAGCCAAGAAGAAAAAAATCTTTCCTTAATACTAGTACATACAATTATTTTTTTTCAGAGAAACATGGGCAGCTATAGTAGGGGTAGAGAGGAACAAAAACTTATGGCTGCTCTCTTAACCCCCTAGCTGCAGGACATGGCAGATGCTGCTGGATGAGCCGAACTGCCCAGCTCTGCTTCTTGAGCTGAGCTGGGTGGGCTGCCAGGTCAACTGAGAGCCCAGTCCTAACTAGCAGCTCTAGCGGAGTTCATTCAAAGTCCACCCAGCTGGAGAAGAGGGGCCAGCAAGTTCTCTAACAAGATAGGGGCCTCACCTGTTTTAGCAGGTGCTGCTGGCTGCTTACCCAGCTTGGAGAGGAGCTGAGTAATTCAGTTCCTGTAGGACTAGGCACTTTGCTCCCTGCATTTCCTTGTTAAAGAAACTCAGCCCAATTTCAGCAGTTGATTTTTTGGGGAAAGGTGTGTCATATTTAAATACATTCAGTAGCACACACAAAGGGGCTGATCTGATTGCCATATTACCCTGTCAGGTTATTGCTTATTCAAAGTGCAGAAATGTGTTTTTATTAACCAAGGAATTGTTTTTCATCACAGATCCCAAAGAAGAAAAGGAAGAGGAGGAGGTTTCCACCACCCCCAGCCATGAGTCTCCTGTCAGCACAGCCCGGCCCAGCCGGGGCTGGCGTAGCAGCAGGGCAGCTGCTGCTGCTCGCCAACGTGACACAGAAAATTCACGTAGCTCCAGATCCAAGACTGGATCCTTGCAGCTCATCTGCAAGTCTGAACCAAACACAGACCAACTTGAATATGGTAGGTAGAAATAATGAGAGTCAAAAGCTTTGGAATTCAAATTTTAGCAGCCTGTTTTGAAGGCTAATCATTTAGGCTAGGGAGAGACTAGCACCAAACCATAAACAATGAACTTGATCAAATTGGCATAGGCATGTTGTCGGTCTACCCCGAACACACCTTCATTCCTTATTTCAGAATCGTGGTAGAACTATCTGGAGACAGATGTGCACATTGAAGTCTGATATGTGTCTCTTCTAAACAAATGTAGAAATTTAATGGTGGCATTTCTTTTCAGAGGTCACAGAAGAACATCAGTCTCCAACTGGAATCAGGTAGGAAACTCTACTCTGGAGGTGTGGGGTTTATTTGGTTTTTCTCCTCCTTGTTGAGAGAGATGAGAAGGGGCTTGCTTATCGCTTCAGTCTAAAAGATCCCAAACTTGTCATAGATGAGACAGTTTAATCTTGGCCTTTCCTTTGTACCCTGGATTGAAAATGTTGCCTGCAGATGCCAGGATATTTGATGTGAGGAAACAAAATTACTGAAAGCTGGATTGTTTTGTCCAGACAACCTGGCTCTTTCTCTAGTAAATTCTCTAATTTGTCTTGAAGGATCATTGTTGCTCAAGCCTTAGTAAAGCATGAAAAAGTAACATGATTTTTTTTGCTCTCAGGCTATTCACAGAAAGTTTGAATTGCACTGAAGGGGCATTTTAGCTCTCCCACTTGCCTTGATCTATTGGGTTTTGCTATACTTTGCTTGTGGAAGAAGGATATTCCATGTCCTCTCCTATGCCTGGGATTAAGAGCCATTTTAATTTATTTGTACCTTCCTATAAACAATTGCTGTCATCTCTTCTAATATATCTTTCTATCTGTAGTGATGAAGAGGAGATGCTCATCAGTGAAGAAGAGGTTCCCTTCAAAGATGATCCAAGAGATGAAACCTACAAGCCTCACTTAGAAAAGTATGCTTGATTATATACATAAGCTTTATGACCAGAAGATTGAACTAGCCAGTTTGACCTTCTTTACAACAAGCTAAAAAGTCTAGGCCTATAATTTCTGCATCAAACACATAACTTTCTGTTTGGGCTATAGCAGCTCTTAGAGAATTATTCCGGAGTCTGATATTTGTGAGGCCAAGTATGCCATGTTATTGTTTCCCTTGCTCAGAGCAATTAGCTATGAGTCCCACTACTGACTAGACAGTCCTGCCTTGATTCACTGTTAGGGTATCCCTGTTTTCAGTATGAGGTGGATATAGTAATAATAGATTGAAAGAGCCCAGAGTTGTTTATTAAATTCCTTACTCTAATTCTTTTTGACTAAAAGTATAACAGTTGCAGGTAGGTTACCCTGGTGGTTACAAGTGCCACTTACTCTTTTCAGGAATTGCTTGGATGGTTTGAGAGGGATAGCACTAGTTTTACAGTATTAGCTGCAGAGGGTGCTATGATAGATGGAGAGTGCCTGATCAGTGCTAGTGTGTCATGTTTGTATTTTTGCAGGGAAGGCCCAAAACAAAGGAAAAAATCCGGGAAGGGGAAAGAGGAAAAAGAGAAACAGAAAGAGATTAAGGTGGAGGTGAAAGAAGAAAGTGAGTTTCGGGAAGATGAGGAGCCACCCAGGAAGTGAGTAAAATTCTACAAACAGATGTTCCTAGAAGTTTAGAGTATGTGGGCGTTCTGGTCAGCATCTCACCAAGTAGATATTCCAGTGGCTGTTTTCCAGTCCAGGTTTTTTGGGTGGTAGGAGTGCTTTTACCCAACCTATGACAGAAAACTAACACACTGAAATTTGTTCATTTTAGTAGACTTACCTTTTCTGGCTTCCTGTTAGTGCTGGGCAAAGAGAACCTGTAGAACAACGTTTTAGTGTAGTTCAAGCTTAAATGTTCTGTAATGGGACTAGTCTGCCTGAATGAGTGCATATAGCATGAAATTATTTTTTTAAGTGGTCTTTTCTTAATATGTTTTTATTTGCTTCACCTATGCTATCTGAACTGTATTCTGTTGCAAGCTGATTTAGATGGAGTATAGTAGTCCAGTGATTTTAATGGGCTCCTTAACTCAAGCTGAAGCCCACTGTAAAAAAGACCTGAGGATGCCAGTCTGAAAAAGTGAGATTTGTTGCTCTGGAGTGTGCATCCAAAAAGAGGTGAATGTTTATACACTGCCACAGAACAGGTGCCCCTCTTTCATCTGGGCAGCAAGCATGTATGAGTATTGCAGGAAAAAGCTGTGTTCTTGGTCCCATAATGTTTTCAAGCTGTCTAGAAGCAAGCGAGGTTTGCAGCAAGCAAATGGTCACTTGTAGAACAGTAGTAAATATTTGCATAAATTTAAAACAAAACAACATCAGTTGCAAGTAGTTTGGGAGGCACCTCAGAGGCCTCAAGAAATATTGTGACTTCTTGACTGAAACAAATAGTTTCTTCTAGCAGCTAAGAAACTACTTAAACCCAAATCCCAAAGTGTAGCATGATCTAAAAATGGGTTTTTTGAATGGAAAATAGAGAGCCAGCTTCCTCTGCTGGCCTGAACTGATAAAGTCAGCTAGTTGTCGAGTCCTGCAATTCCTGGTTTAGAAACAGCAATATTGTCTGTTAGGCCTCTGTTGAATAGGAATAGAGCTGATTATATTTTTCCAATGCAACTATTCATTGAATTGCAGTTACACTCTGAAAAGTAACTTTTCTAAACATGTCCCAGAAATGGGGGGAGCACACAGACTAATGACACCTTCAGTAGCTCTGAACCAGAGATTCTTGACCTTTTTAGACTTGACCTCATTGTAATCTGAGCTAATGTGGTCAGTTCTGGACCACTTTCTGTTGGCATCTTGGAGTGCTCAGTGGAAAGCAACAAAAATTACTAGAAAGCTGGAACGATTTTTTTTTCCAGCAAATATGTCATACATCCTTCAAGTCCTGTCTTATTTCTAGTCTTTCCCTCGTGTCTTAGTCTCTAGATTGTGTCCAGTGCT
Source organism: Alligator sinensis (assembly GCF_000455745.1). Lineage (NCBI taxonomy): Eukaryota > Metazoa > Chordata > Crocodylia > Alligatoridae > Alligator > Alligator sinensis. Next base: position 478,089 of record NW_005842630.1, on the reverse strand, counting down.
TTTTTCTGCAGAGCAGAAATAGAAATGGTTTCCGTATTTGCTTGACTGCTTATTGACTTTAGCAATGTGGAAGCTCTTGTTTTAGGATGGAATACAAAGGACTTTTACTTTCAGATATCAGATTGTTTGGACAGATATCTTTTCAATACTTAAGATGAGCAAACTTGATATAACAGTCACTGACTATCTTTAACAGTCTGCAGTACTATGCACTGTCACATTGGAAAAGCTCAAGTAAGATAGCTGGGTCTCTTTGCCAGGCCTTCAAAACCATACTGCTTATTATTCAGTGCAGTACAGTCTCTTAAGTTCTGTGATTTTTATCAGGTGTCTTTATGTTAACCACTTGTATTTCTTTTTACTACTATATGCAAGTATTTGTATAATGGAAAAGAAAATGATCTAAAGATTCTCTGTAATCTGTTTGGAACCGAGGGAAAAATCTTTTGTACAGGGCTTCCCAGCTTCCTAATGAACTTTGGGTGCTACTGTGCAAATATATAATTGATCCATATGATACAAATAAGAGCCTGGCTACTGACTTAGCTACGGGAAAACATTGCATGTGTAAAATCATAATTTTTCAAGAATCTCTTGATCTTTCAGCTCCTCATTCTGCTTGAGATCCAGAGCAGTGGATTAGAGGGCTGGCCGCACAGTGCATAGGTTGCTAGGTTTTGACACTCTTGTACTGGTACAAAGAGCAAGCCTCTTCAATGGAAGGGCTTCCTGCAGAAGAACCATTTGGAGTTCCCACCAGAAAGAGCCTATTTCTGGGGGACCCTCTTGTGTGCTGTTCTGAGGGGTTGGAGGGATGTTGGTAGATTGAGGCTCATTTTGTGCCCATTGAAGTCAGTGGAAAGACTTTTCTTTATCTCACCCCAGAACAGGACTTTCCACATCTCTGAAATAGTGTTTTCTCCCATAACGCAGAAATTTGCTCTGGGTTGCACATGCACTGACTTGCTTTCCTTGTACATCTCAGCTGTATTTTGGAGACTGTGTTGAAAGCACTATCATTAACCCTATGCGTCTTGTACTATTGTAGGAGGGGAAGGAGGAGAAAAGATGACAAGAGCCCTCGGCTGCCTAAAAGGAGGTGAGTGACTATGGGCTGGCTACACATAACTGTTCCAAGATGTTGTGAAGTGGAAACTGGTTCATAATTGTGTGTCTGCCATTGAGTAGGGAATGAGGACCCAGTTGGTTATTAGAAAGGTAGCCTTTATTGACCACCCCATGCAAGGGAGTTCATTTAATTAAAAAGTGCCAACAAAACAGGTTGGGTGCATGGCAGTAGAGTTCTGGCTGCATACCAGAGCATCTTCTTGCAGCAATTTGGGGGAGATGTAATGCAGTGTAGGATATCTGGATATCTGACCAAACCTGAGAGACAGAATGCTTGCTGTCCACACCCAACACTGAACCCAATAACAGTTGACTGGTTCAGAATAGTACTTGATGTTCCAGGTATAGTTTTGAATCACTCTAGGCAGATTTAAACTGGGTTAGCAGACTTGTATGTCTTTCCACTTCAGGTTTAAACCACATGTAAACTGTTCTAAGTGTTATGTGTGTTCATGTCTTTTGTGTGGGGGAGTTTAATTTGCTCCCTACTGCCCTTTTATTACAGATTTTAATATGTATGGTAAAGAAACAATTACAGATTACTCTGGTAAACTCTGTGGGACTGGCTATAGATTCTTTTTAACCATGCCACTTATTTCATTTTGAGCTAGTGGGTAGCTTAGCAGAAGCAGGTGATAAGGCAACACTGTTACTGCCACCCCCATGGTAATAACCTTATACAGTGAGAAATCTAAAAGGAAACCTACAGGTGGTGAACGTGCAAGGTACTTTCATTACACAAGTTGAAATTAACTCGCCCAAATGGACTGGTGGATCTTTCATTCATGTTGTTGGTTTTGGCACAGAGTTTGAGTACAGACAAACAGTCAAATTAAAATGGGATAGCAGAGGTGAAAACTAGACTGGGGCAATGCAGCTGTCAAAGAAACAGGACTGTATTGCCCCAGTTTAGCTTTTACAGCAGGGTAATTGTAGGCAAACAGACAGTGTATCTGCTGTTCTGCCGAAAGTTGCCAATCCCTTAACTCTCCATAATTTCAATTTAAATCTGCTTGTCTGTCCCCTTCTTGCAATCTTTAGCTGCCTCCTCTTTGTATTTGCCAACTAACCTGGTTTGTTTCTTCTGTATTTCTTAGGAAGAAGCCTCCGATACAGTATGTACGCTGTGAGATGGAAGGCTGTGGCACAGTTCTTGCTCATCCTCGTTACCTGCAGGTAACTTGAGTTCTTGCACCCAGTTGCACTATGGGGCTAGAGAAAGGCAGGATGATGTCAAGGAGTTGGTTTTTGCTATACGAAACTACAACTTTACCTTTCAGTTCTGCGTAGTTACCTTTTGATAATGGTTATTACTTGTTGCCTCCTAATGAAGCTTGGTCTAGTCTTGTTGGCCCATATCCATATGGACCATTTCACTTGGTTTGCTTATTTTTCATTAGATCTCAAAACTCTGGGTGCGTTCTGTTAGCTCTCCAGTGATGCACCAGGAGATTTGCCGTAGCAGTGTTGGGTGACAACAAAACAGATACGATCTTCATTTTCACAGCTCTTTCAGTTTTATAACCTCTTCTGTCCTAGCACCACATAAAATACCAGCATTTGTTGAAGAAGAAGTATGTGTGTCCCCACCCCACCTGTGGCCGTCTCTTCCGACTCCAGAAGCAGCTGCTGCGGCATGCCAAGCACCACACAGGTACCAGGCGTGAATGAGGGGAGTCTGAACCTAAGTTGCCATCTGATCAGTGGATGGCGAGCGAGAAAAGTTAAAAATATCCTGCTGTTGCGGGGTGAAGGGAAGCATCCCATATGACAAGATGTTTCCTTCCTCTTGGAGTGTTGTCTGTTTTCTGCATCCTAATAGCCGAGTCTCTCATTACCAGGGATCCTAGTTTTTTCTCTTTTAAAAAATCCCAAATATTTACAATTTTAAAGTCATTTGGAAACCTAAGATTGCTGCAATCATTATAATAAAATACATTCCAAATACCTGTATATTTTGGCGTTTGATTTCAGCTTTTTTTTTTTTCTTATGGAAAATCCGAGCTCCCCCTGCCACCTTCAGTCACCAGGATGTGGGTCCAGCTGCAGGTGTCCCATCCCATCCCGTGTCGTCCATCTGTGTCTCCTTCCCCTGATATGCTGGTGCCCTGCCCCTACCCATATCATTGCCCCTCAATCCCAAGCCACAGCACTCCCAACTCCCAGCCTTGCTGGTGCCCCTTATTCCTGACCTGGTGGCCCCTGCCCTCAGGTGCCAGCTCCACAATGTGTGAGGAATGGGGTGGATGTGTGGGGAAGGGAGGGCATGAGCACAGGCAAAGGGAGGGGAGGGAGGGGGCACATGCCCCCGCAGATTTCTGCACCCAGAACAGGGTGTAGGGTTGTAGCTGGGCCAGACCAGCTCTGGGCAGGAGCTGCCTCTGCAGCTCAGCGGGTGGACTCAGTGCAGGAGGAAGCAATGCATTGCTATGGCCACCAAGGTGAGGTGCAGTGGTGGCAGCATGGAGTTATGCCTCCTCTTGCTGTCAGGCGGGTAGGGGATGCCTCACCTTGCCAGTCATGGTAGCATGGTGCTCCCTTCCTCCCACGCTGGGTTCTGCCTGCTGGGCTGTGGAGGCGGCCCCTGCCTGGAACTGGTCCAGCCCAGCTGCAGCCCTGTGCCCTACTGTGTGGGCACAGAAATCCTGGAGGGCACATGGCTAACCCTTGCCTCCATAGACTTACCTGGAGGGCCCTGTGGAAGCTGCTCTCCACCATACTGCCTGGCTGCCATATACATGTGTGCGCGCGCACACATGCATGTGGCACTCCCTGCAGCCCCTGGGAGGCTGGAAGGATGCCAGCTTGCAAAGGGAAACCCACAGTTTCCTAGGTTTTTATCCGTTAAAGTAGAAAATCCATGTTTTTCTTCTTTAAAGGAGAAAATCCACATTTTCCTGCAGTAAACAGAAAACCCAAATCCCTTCTCATTACCCAGTGGGAAGGAATGTTCTATAAGTTTCTTTTTGTTTGGCCTGTTTGTTTGGCCTTTTGCAATGGTGCCCTTTTGTTTTCATCACATGAAGGTGCCTTGGTCAGGCCTTACCTTGAAGTCATAATCCACCAAGCTGCCAGGACTTCTATTAAAGCTTGTTGCTTCCAAGTCACATTTTTCTTTGCTATATCTCAGGGTAGGCAACCCCCGGCACGGGTGGCAGTGTGTGGCATGCGAAGGCATTTTGCTTGGCGCACACACCTCAGGGCAGACGGCAGGGAAGGGGCCAGGGCTGTGCTGCTACAACAAGGATCACACCCTTTGCAGCTCCTCCACCATGTGCCCTGGCACGTCAACATCTGACAAGCTGAGTTTGTGGGCATTTTTGGCACTCTATCCAAAAACATTGCTGACCCCTGCTATATCTGAAAGGGCGATCTAAGTTCTTAACACTGAGATTGTTGCCTTGCTTCCCAAGTGAAGTCATTTGGAGCTTTAAAAGTTGTCAGTTGGAGCATAGGGCAGTTTTCAGATGTATAGTGTTTAAATCAACACTGGTTCTGATCCAGATGCCAAACTTACATTGAGCTATCTGCTTCTTTTCAGATCAAAGGGACTATATCTGTGAATACTGTGCCCGTGCATTTAAGAGTTCCCACAACTTGGCAGTGCACCGGATGATCCATACAGGCGAGAAGCCCTTGCAGTGAGTATTTCTGTCTTGCCTTGCTGTGCCAGGCCCTCTTGAGCATGTCCATGTTCTCTTTGAGTAACCCTTTTTGACTTGCAGGGTCCACCAGCCCAGTAAAGCTTAGAATCACAACCCCGGCTAGTTGTGCTTGCCATCCTCCTTTTTACGATTACTTTTTGGAAATGTTTTAGAAGCCTAACTATAAAAAAATGATGTGGGGTTGAAATGCCTTGGTCCTTACCACCTCAAGACTATATCAGTAGAGTTCTGAGGAAGCAAGGAAGGCAAACTCAGGTTATTAAAAAAAAAAAAAAAAAGGACAGCAGTAATCTGTCCTTTTTTCTGGTTTCCTCGCATCTCCTTTCCAGATCTGTTTCTCTGTTTGCTTATTGACTTATTTTCTTATCCCTTGCCATCCCCCACCCCAGGTGTGAGATCTGTGGATTCACTTGCCGACAGAAGGCTTCCCTGAACTGGCACATGAAAAAACATGATGCAGACTCCTTCTACCAGTTCTCCTGCAACATTTGCGGCAAGAAATTTGAGAAGAAGGACAGCGTTGTGGCACATAAGGCCAAGAGCCACCCAGAGGTGCTTATTGCTGAAGCACTAGCTGCCAATGCAGGTGCCCTTATCACCAGCACCGACATCTTGGGCACTAATCCTGAGACCATAACACCACCCACTGACAGCCAGGGCCTTCCCCTTCTTCCTGACCCCTTGGGGAGCACTGCC
>NW_005842630.1:438382-472590 GCF_000455745.1 Alligator sinensis | reverse complement strand
TGAACCCTGATGGGAAGCAGAAGGCATACTGCAGTGGGCCTGAGCGTGTGAGTCTGATGGCTGATGGCAAAATCTTTGTTGGCAGCGGCACTAGTGGAAATACAGAAGGGCTAGTCATGAACACAGAGATCCTTGGAGCTACTACAGAGGTTCTGATTGAAGATTCTGACTCTGCTGGACCTTAGCGGGTGGGAAATGCACGGGTGTTTGGACAGCTCTGACTTTGTGTTTAAAATTAAAAATGAGGAACTTACTGAAAAAGAGAGAAGTTAAACAAATTTAAAATACTAGTAAATAACCGAAGGGCCTGCTCCCCTCCAGTGTGGATCACAGCACATCCCTCTTCCCCAACCACTTCTCTCCTGTTGTCCCTGTTCAAAAAGGGATGGATGCTGCCATTACTAGAGCAAGTTGGACAGAGCAAAAGGAATTCTCCAATTGAGTGAAAGCAGCCAAAGCCCCTTGCTGTCACCCAAAGCAGATGCTTTTCCTGCTCCTTGACAAATCCCCATTTACAAACTTGAAGGCACTTGCGCTCTGGACCAGCTTCTTGTACCCTCTTCCCCAACAGTCCCGACTTCTATGCATTGCTGCATTCTGGTCCTTGCAGTCTCATTGTTCCTTGTGGGGCTGGGGTTTGGCTTGGCACTTTAGGGCCTCTCAGCAGGGCGAGCTGTAAAACAGCACATCCTGTGCTGTCCTGTCCCGTCCCATTCCATCCTGTTTCCCTCCCCACCCCCAGCACACCTCTACTCTGTCTCTGAAGGGAAGTGAAGGGAACAGCTGGCTCTACTGTGCTCACTTGCTGAGGCATGGGGGCTGCTTTCAATGCACTCACTTTGGCTGTGGGAGACCTGTGTTGGGGAGGCAGAGAGAACTGAGTCCCCAGTCTGACAGTAATTTGCACTTTGAATGTGTTTCGTTTTTGTGTTATGGTAACAAGATTCCTTATTTATTTAAAGTGGTTGGTATTTTTAGTTACATTTTTGGGAGTAGTGTCAGGCTATTCCAAGATGGGCTTCTTGGTAGCAAAAGTTGCAGGAAGTATGTTGTGCTGTAACTGCAGCCAGATGGATTGGAGTTACTGCTAAGGGAATCAGAATGAGGGAAGCAGAGTAGCAATTTGTAACCTTTCTGGGGAGGGGTTGGAATGACACCCATTTGCATTATGAATTTTTTTGAGGTTTTTAGGCATTGTGGAAAGGGATGAGTAGCCAGAAACAGTCAACCTATGTTGTGGTCTCATTGCCCAGTGTATGGCAATTTTTTTTTTTGTTTTAATCTTTTTTTTTTAATATTTTTTTCTTTTTGTTGAGTCATTGCCCAGCAGTGGAGGGATTAGTACTGTTAGTCAAGGAACTTGTTTGTTCTCTTGTCTTGTGACAGTTGTGTAACTGTTAATTGGTTAATTGGTATTCTGCTTCTCCTTTTCTCAGACAAAGATACAGGGGGAGAGAGCGGAAATGGTTGTCTTACACTTGGGTCACCTGGAAAAACAGACGGGTATTTGGTTGTAGAAATTCCAACTTTTCTGCCTGCGCACACCCCCCCGCAAGGGACAGTGTGATGAAAGTTTCCCCAGTGTATCCCTACTTTTCTTACTTGGATGCAAACATCCCTAGTTTCTATGAAACATGGTGGTTCAGATATTGCCTGAGAGTGAGTGGTGGGCCTAGCTTACTAGTTATGACAGCTATTGTCCCTCAGATGATAAACTTCTGGACGTGATATGTCTCAAGTTTTGAGACTCGGACCTTTGCTCTGCCCCTTGTGTGGTGACCCAGTGACCTTGAGTTTGACTCTTTTTTTTTTTTTTTTGGCAGAGGTGAAAAATAATCTGTTCTTTGTCATGTCCATGTGGCAGGGAACTGGGTTAAAGTTACCCTGTTGGACCGTGTTGCCAGCTAAACTGGTTTCTTACATTTAGAGCTGTTGAAGAAAAAGGATATTTTGCTGTAGAAAATGGTGACAAAAATTAGAACTTTATTTGCCATGGAAATTTTTTGCAGCAAATGTTGACTTTTTGTTAAAAAATGAAATTTTGGGGATTTTTCTCCGTTTTTTTTAAAAGCGTGCTTTGGGTCAGATCAAACCACATTTGAATTATTCTTGTTTCAGGATGACAATAACTTTTTCCTGCACCTTGCCGTGGTATCTCAAGACCCATTCTCACCCCAGCCTAGGCTTACTGGCCTAAGATCTCCCCTTGAAGTTTCACGGTCTTCACTCTAGCAGAACTATGGTGCATTGCACAGGTCGTGTGACTTTTGCTCTGTAGGAGATGCAGTCTATTCAGGGAGCCAGACCCATAGAAGAGAATGGTAGCATGAGATGATACCTAAGCTACAATTTTCCTCAGACAGCACTGTGGCTCCAGAGTGTGGAGTGCAATGTTAAACTCAAACAAAACTGACTGTTTTGATTCAAGCATGTCAAAATGATTTATTTCAATAAAAAATGTCAAAATAAAGTTTTGACATTTTCTGGGCAGCCACATTTTCCCCCACTAAGTAGATGCTTCATGAAATAAAGAAAACTTGTTCAAAATCATTTTTGTTGGAAAATGTAACCTCCCCTAGATGTGTGGTTTTTCTGGCCAGGGCAGCTGGGTGACAGCCAGCTCTTGTTAGACAAGTGGTTGAAAAAGTCCTCTAGTCTAGGGCCTAGAATAGTTGTGAAATGCTGTTGTGATCCAGGCTGACCTTGTCTGTGTTGACCAGCCAGACTGCTACAGGCTAGTTCTGCTGGAGCAGTCTCTAAATACTGCTTCTTTGCTTGGTTTGAACTCCAGCAGGGACAGGGCCTTATGTGGAACACTAAAAGGAGAGCCTAGCCTTAGTATCCTTTCATTTCTCAGGATAGCACTAAAACCCTGTCCTTGGTAGAAAGCTTGTTCATCAGCAGTGGTGTGAAACTTGTCAGCTTACAATAGAGACTCTGAGGTGAGGAAAGTTGCCCTGTTACTTGTCTGCCCAGGCTGTACCCATTGTGTGAGGAATAGGACATGGACTATTAAGTTTCCCTAGCAACAGGGAAGATTATCACATTTCCTGGATACAGAAATGAGCACTTATCCAGTTTACAAATCCTTCTTACCCCACACTTCTGATCCTGGCCATCTTTTGTAATCCTTTCATAGATGATTCTGTTTTAACCTTCCATTCATTTTCACTTGGTCCCAGCAAGTCTGTCTGTCCTTAACCACAGCCTGCTAACCTCAAGGCAAGAGATTAACAAAAAACAAACAAACAACATTTAAAACTGACACTTAACACCTCCCTGCTGCTTCTCCCCTTCACTCGCATGCAGTTTGCTTCAATAAATTATTGTAGTAGTTTGCAGTAAGCCTTTTTTTTTTTCTTTTCTTTTTTTTGTGTATTTTTCCCCCTGTATTTATAATTTTTTTTTTATCTCTTGGGGAGGGAGCATGCCGGGGACCTGGGATTAGGAAGGTTTCATTTTTTTCCCTTCCATTAGAGTCCATTGCCATAAACTGGTTTATATCTTCGCCTGCTCCAAACTGCTTCAGACAGTCCTATAGCCCCAGATGCTCCTACGTACTCCTCATAGTTGCAGGCATAACTTAAGTTGCACCCTTCACAGGCAGGAGTTGCCTATTCGAGACATACTTAATGTTGATGGTGAGAGAGGCTGGTGGGTCATGGGGCCGTGTAGAAGTGGTGTGCTTTTTGGGGTGGGGTCTGTCACTGCAGCCACTGCTACTCAGTGAGGATGATGCTGTGGCACTGATGCCTTTCAAAGGAACACGGTGGGAGTCTCAAAGGCATAAAGTAGCTCCTTGTCTGAGGGGGGCATGACCTGTACTAGCATGAATCCTGCCACCAGGGAGGGGGTTAGGCTTTACACTGCTTAGCAGCACTACCTGCAGTAGCCACCAGGTGGCAACAAAGCTGTGTTGCATTGGCACGCCCTTAAATGTGGAACAAAAGTGCAGGAGGGGTGAGGCATAGGCTGACAAGTCTTTGATTGCTAAAAGTCTTGTTAAGCCTGCCACACGGTGTTCTCCACCTGAGGGGTGGAGATGGGGAGCCCAGGTAGCTACTTAACCCAAGTTGGGGAAAGGGTAATGTAAAATAATAATAAAGGGATACTCTTCTTTTCAACTCCTGTTTTCTCTTAATCTGGGTAATAATACATAACCAAAATAAATGTATAAAGGAAAAAAACAATAAAAGTTGTTTTGTCTTGATGCATGCAGCTGGTTTGCAGTGGTTGTACTGGATAATGCTGTGATTGCGGAAGGCAATTCTATCCCGCCCACCGGACACCTAAAAAAATGTAGAAAATTAATATTTCTCTGCCCTTGGTTCCTGTCAAAAGTGACAGAAACCAAGGGCAGTAGGACCCAGGGGAAGCCTGGCAGGTCCCAACAACAGCGGGGCTGCCCCCCATCCGGGGTTTCTGGGCTTGGAAGCACATGGCTGCCCCGCGCTGGAAGCTCAGGTAAGTTGGGGGTGGACCCTGAGCAGGGAAGGAGCACAGGGTGGGGAAGCAGCCCCGCGCTGCAGCTGCTTGCAGCCCACGTGGGGCTGCTTGTTCCTGCTCTGGGACAGCCCCATGCAGGCTGCGTGGGCCTGCAATGTGGGGCACTGGGTGTGGGGCAGGGGAGAGGCTGCTTCCCCACCATGCTCAGCTTTTCCTTGGGCTCCTTCCTTGCACAGAGAAAAGCAGCCCCTCACCTAGGCTAGCAGTGGGGCAGGTTGCAAGCTGGTGCTGAGCACAGGGAAAGGCAGCCCCTCGCCCACCCCATGGCCAACGCCGTGTGCTGCAGCCACCTGCAGCCTGTTTGAGGTTGGCTGTGCCTGCTCCAGACACGCCCGCATGGGCTGCGAGCACCTGCAGTGGGGGGCGCTGGCCATAGGGCTAGCAAGGGGCCACTTTTCCCCACACTCAGCACCAGCTTCTTCCCTGCCAGTGAGCAGGGGGTTGGGGCTGTGCCTGCCCCTTGCCTGTACCACGGGGCTGGGGGGCACTGGGTGTGAGCAGGCGGGGAGCCAGTAGGAGCATAGGGCCCGCACCAGTGTGCCAGCTCCCTGCTCCCTGCTGGTGCAGCCCAGCCTGGCTCCACAGACCCCTGCCAGCCTGGGCCCCACTGGTGCTGGCCCTGGACATTGGTCCCAAGATGGTGACCAGGGGGTGGGGCACCTGTCAAGGAGTGGTGCTACCCATGCGGCCCTTGACAGCCTGCCAAAACTGGGTAAGCAGCCCTTTGCTGAAAATAATTGCCTGCCCCTGGTGTAGATGGTTGCATTAGTTTTCAGTTGCATCTTCCTATGTGTTTATTTGGGCATGGCAGGACCTTCAACATCTCGGGGGAGCGAGGCCTGTGGCTATTCAGCAGGTGGTGCAGAGGGAAGGATCAGTGGGAGACTGGTACTTGTGCCACTCCAGCTGGCTGGAACTGAACTGGGGAACCGTTTTTCCTCTAATTGGGATCTAGCCAAGGTTAAAAGTGGATGGAAATCACAACAAGCAATCAGTTGTTAGGTTGTTGACAAGAAACCAGCAGGGTCTCTGCTTGAATAAGCCCACAGGGTTGTTATGCCTCTTACACTGTCAATTAACTTTTTGGCGGGCCTGAAATGCACTCTTCCCTGGGTATAGGCCTACGGCTTGGTCCCACCCAGAGGGCAATAAACCAATAATTCCAAGACAATCGGATACAAATTCAATGAAAATATAATGCATCCAGTCACTATCAGCACTAACAATAACAACAAATAGGAATCACAAGGTAAAACTACATACAATACTATAGTGAATTGCCTGTCAAGAATAAAGTGGGTAGGGGCGGCAGGGACAGTGTGCCACCATTCGTCACCCTGTGCCACCGCTGCCACCCCCCTCACACGCATGCACACACACCCCGCTCTGCATCTGGCCCTGCACTTCCAAGGGATGGGGGAGCTTGCATACGGCCACTTACACCTCCTGGGGGGGGAGCTTGCCCTGCCATCCCCTCTGCCAGCAGCTGGTGCCACCACTGCCTCCAAGGAGCAAGGCTTCACCACCCTGCTCTGTACCCTCTCCCTGCTGTCACGGCAACGCTCCGTCGTCCCACCGCATACCTGCTGAGCGCTCTGGTTTCGGTAAGCATTGTGATTGGTTCTCTGCAGCCAGTCAGAGTGCTCCAAGTGCGTTACGAACAGACAGACAGGCACACAGGCAGATGGACTAAGCCCTTTATATGGATTTACTAGCAAAGTACCCGTGGGGGACGGAGCCGATCGTTCGGCCCTGTGCTCCTGTCCCCCCGGCTAATCCAGCCCCACCCCCTTCAGGCTGGACCCTGACCCCACCAGGAGTTTGGGGCTGGGGCTGTTCTCCCTCCTTCCCCACCTCTGCCATGGGCCTGACCCTGTTGCCCCCCACTCACCACAGCAGCCCTGCCCCCGCTTTGGGGCCTGTCTGCTCCCCCCCTTGCCCCTGCCACTTCAGCTGTCTGTCCCCTGTCTGCTTTTGCCCCCCTTCGCTCCGGGGCCGGGCCCATGTCTGCACCCCCTGGCCACTGCTTTGGGCCCAGAGGCCTGTTCCCCACCCCCAGCCCCTGCAGCTTTGGGTCCAGGCCTGCTCCCCACTGCGGCCATGTCTGTGCCACCACTGCCCCACACCTGCAGGCCCAGCTGTGGCCATGGGCCCCACGGCGGTGGCAGCGGGCCCAGGCCTGGGCCTGGCAGCAGGCATGGGCCCAGCGGGGCGGCTGTGGGCATAGGGTGGGAGCCACAAGCTGGTGGCTGCGGCTACTGGTAACCGCCTCCTCTCCCTGCCGGCTCGTGCTGGGGGCGGTACTCTGGCCCCTGGCTCCAAGAAGCAGATCGGGGGGGGTGAGGCCACCTTGCCCCCTGGCTCTGTCCCCTCTGTTATGGCAGTGCTCCAGTCCTCGCTGTCCCCCTCAGCCTCCAAGGAGCAGGGATGGAGGGGGTCAGGCCAGCTCCGTCGGCCTCACCTTCCCCCCACCCCCCAGACCCTCAGTCCCCATTGTCATGGCGGCACTCCGCTGTCTGTCCTGTCCATCTAGAGCACTCTGGCTACCAGGAGAGCCAGTCAGAGCACGAATAAAGCTTTACGGACCGAGGCAGACTAAGGCTTTTATAATATTAGAACAAGTAACAGCCAAACAACACCACTGAGTTACCACACGAGGGCAGTGGGGAGCACTAAGGGCCTAGTGTGGAGACTGAGATTGTGGCTAAGGCCAAAGCAGCAGTCAGGGAGGCTTTCTTTGCCTTTACCCAAGCGGGTACTGAGCACCTCAGATTCAAGGGTAGGTGACACTTGACCCTCGTGAAGAATGGCAGGTCAATTGGGCAGGTGTGTTTAAGTACGGTGGGAGTCACTCCACAGCTCAGCGATACCCTGGAGTTCGGCCCCTCACTCAGACACCCTTTGCTTCGAAACAAGCACTGCATCCTCTCTGAGATACGACACTACTAATTCTCTCTCTAACTCTTGCAATCCAACCCTCAGTCAAGTGCTCACGCTGTCAGACTCACTCCTGTTGCACACAAGATCACGCTCCCGTGCCATGCGCGCAGGCCTTGCCCACCACCCCACGCACACCCCCTGAGGGACTGAGTACACGGTTTTCATCCTGGACTCATCACGCCACCTGTCAGTCATTTCATCCAATCAGTCACCTCAGTCTGTCAATCAATAAATAGTCCATCTCCACTGGGCCACTCATAACCGTCCACAACATGTACTTCATGATCATATTTTTCCCACCATCCTTTTTATATATATATATATATATATATATACACACACACACATACATATAAAGGGATCAGTCCATCTGTCTGTGCATCTGTAACGCTCTTGGAGCACTCTGATTGGCTTACTGAAGCAACCAATCAGAGTGCTGCGCACAGACAGACACACAACATCTCATGATGGGCTGCGCATGTAGGTCATAGTGGCATCAAGGGCAGAAGTTCAGAGAAACTTCTCACGTCTGGCCATCCTACCAGTGTGATCAGGCCTGGACTCAGCTAACAAGGTTAAGGTCTATTTACTCTTTAGGATAGATTTACCTCACAAAAATAACAGCAGTCTGGGGCCATCAAGTCTCAACAGGGGTCTTACTGAGGGACCCCCCGTGTTTGAAGGGGCAGTTTTAGGCCACAGAAGCTCTTGTGTAGAAACAGTTCCTGCCCATCCCCTGGATGAGAAGTGGGAGATGGCTCCTTGCCCATTCAGCTCAGCAGGGAGGTAGGCAATGGTCAAGGCAACCTTCTCTCACCTCTCTGTAGTGAGAAACTGCAGAAGGGGACCCATACCAGGTAGAAGTCCAGAGATTCTCCAGAACCATTAACCTAAAATTTGTATCTTGAATTGTCAAGCCTGCTGAGAAACCCATAGCTCTCATTGCCCTCTATGAGGAGCTGATGAGTGGGCAGCGTGACCTTTTGCTGGTAAAATTCAGTAGAGGAGAAAATTAAGATGTAACATATTCAGCTACCTGGCAATTGATTGTATTCTCCAGTCTGAAACTAACTTGCAGTTAACAAGGTCACCTAGTGAAATGCCTAAAAATAGGTTTGGCAGGGAGAGGCTTGTCACCATGGGACTGGGAGCACTTCCCCATCAAAGGAGACTGGGAAAAAACAAAATAGGCTGGGTGTCACAACCAGATTTCCTTTCTGTATTTGTAAGGGATTATGTGTCACCTCACTGGGGATTAGCAGGATGCTAATCTAGCTATTGTAGATATGTTGGTAGGGCCAGGGAGGTGCACAGAGTGGACTCTTGCTGGGAGGGTGACTGGAGGTAGGCTAACAAGAGGGGAGCATGGTGGGTGTGGGAGAGGCTGGTTCTGGACTAGAAAAGTGGCAAGAGCAGAGAGACTGCCCTGGTAAAAGGTGAAAACTCTGCCTGCACTGATCTCAGAGGGAGGAATTCAGTCTCTCGAGGCCTCGGGGGATGGATGAGGGGGAGAGAACAAGCCAGACGTGTGAGTGGAGAATGCCCTATAGAGCTGGAATGTGCAAGCTGAGCTAGGGATTTTTTTCTCTTGTGGATGTTGCACAAACAGCCCTGTGTGTAATCCCTTTGGTTCAGCTTGCCTCTACTGGGGGAAAGACACTTTGCACCATGGCTTCAGCAGAACGGCCCCCGGTGATCCTCCGGTCCCTTGACCTCTGCAGTCGTGCAATACGCCTGGCCAGGAAAATCCGCTCAGATGTTGTCAGCCTCTTGGATTCCTATGTAAGTCCCTCCATAAACCCATTTTTCTGCTACATCTTCCTTAGTCATCAACCCCACTCAAGGACCCATGCCAACTTACTGGCAGAGGGGATGGCTTTCTTAAATCCATATCCTGCTTGTTGCCCTAAGAAGCTGGAGTTTGGGGGAGGGAAGGGGGTGCTTGTTCTAATGTGACAAGTACTGGATGGAGGAGAATCCAGGCATACTGTGAACAGAAAAGGGAGAGGTATCAGCCAACCAGTTCACCCAAAAGGTATACTCAAAGGGAGATGGGTGAAGGGCCGTGCAGTGCAGGGTCTTTATGGAATTCCTGTTGGCAGAGAGGTGGTAGTGATCAAGGCACACTACATGTTGCAGAGAAGTTAGGCTCTTCTCTTGTCTTGTAGAGTTTCTGAGGCTGTTCCCACACAACTCTTGAGCTTTTTATTCAAGAGAATGGGCCCTTTCTTATAATTATTCTCATCACCATCACCACCACCCCTTGGGAATGATGAGGGAGAAGAGGGAAGGTGTCAGAGACCATGACACTGAGGATGCCTCCAGCTAGAATCTCTATAGCAGAGGTTCCCAACCGCTGGGCTGTGGCCCGGTACTGGGCCATGAAGGGCTGGCTGCTGGGCTGCCAGCAGTCATGTGCAGGGTTAAAGCTGGGCGGTGGGGCAGCTCTGGGAGGGAGGCAGCTGGCTCAGTACACCCTGTCCCGCTCCTGCCGCCATGGCCGTGCCCACACAGCAGGTATCAGGGCCCATGCTGGCCCGTGCAGGACCCCCCAAGCCTGCCCACAGCTGGGAGTGGGGGAATGCGGGCGGAGAATTGCCTGGGGTGGAGGGCAGGGTGATGGCTCTGCTGCTTCCTCCTAGGGAAGGCAGTAGAGCCCCTTCTTCCCGGGTAGCCCCAGATGCATCCCCCTGGGCCACCGCCTGCTCAGCCTCCTCCCCTGCAGGGTCCCCTCAGTGCCTGCAGCTGTGGTGACCCAACCTGATCCGATCCTCGCAACCTGCTCCCCCCACCACGTTAAAATTAAATGTAAATATTTAAATTTAAACTTAAATATGTAAATTAAATTTAAATATGTTTGACAGTCCACAGTATAAAAAAGGTTGGGAACCCCTAGTCTATAGGAGGGAATATGCATCCTCAGGATATTACCATCCAAGCTGGAACTGAAGCAGGGTGTGGGTAGAAGATTCTGCCATAGAAGGGGCTCCTCTGGGGCAGATGAGGGGAAGGTTTTGTGCCACCAGGACACAGTACATGGTAGGGGAAACTTTGGGCCTAATATTCAAGGTTTTGGGGGATTGTTTTTTGTTTTTAATGCTTTGCATATTTGAAAGGCTGCCTAAAGAGGAGACAAGTATTATCCCTGCCACAGAGTGCCATGAGTTTGAAAAACAGCAAATGTTTCTACCTTTCAAAAGAGTAGGAGCAGGGTCCAGCTGCCTAGGACTGTGGTGGTGGAATCTCTTCCTTTATGGGGGATTCCTGAAGGGGCTGGAAAGGCCCCTCTGGGACAGAGAAAAGAGTGAATCCAGCATCCGTGTAGGGGCTTGGATTAGCTGAGCCTTGAGACCCCTTCCATCTGTGATCCACAGCCCGGAAAGGGTAATGTCATAGCATAGTATAAAAATAGGATTGAAAGAGACCCCTGGAGATCTAGTCCAACTCCCTGAATGAGGCAGGATCATTCCTATCCAAACCATCCTATACAAATCCTTGTCTAACTTAACTCCAGTCAACCCTGTCATGCAGTCCCAAGGCATAGGACTAACCTGTCACAGCTAAAGCAGCGGGACAACAGCAGCCAGTGCCCTGCTGCTGCAAGCGTTGTTAAAATATGCTGGAGAGATACAAGGAAAAGGGCCATGGCTCCACTACAAAGTAAAACACCCACAGTCTATACCAATGTAACCATGGGGTAAAATTCCTTCCTGACCCCAAATAGGGTGATCTGTCTTACCTTGAGTGGAGGGGCAAGAACCTCTAGTGAGGAACCTCCAAGTTTTAGTCCCAGAAGGAGTATTGGCACATCACAGTCAAAATCTTCTGCCTTGGCTTTAGCTAACAACCAACATTTTTGAGGAAGGAGCGGGGAGAGCATTAATTAAAGTCAACCCTATCATGCAATCCTAACACATAGCACTAACCTGCCACAGGTAAAGCAGGAGGACAATGGTAGCTATTGTTTTTATATATTATAACTGTGATCTTTTTATATATGTGTGTGTGTGTGTGTGTGTAATATAAATGCCCTCACACTAGCAACAAGAAGTGTGGGGGATTCCTTCCCAGCCTCACCAGCATAGCACAGAAGCATGGGAAATACCCACAGTAGAGCATGGGCATAGCTATGGCTAGATCATCCCTGACCAATGATTATTCAGCCTCCTCTTGAACACCTTCAGTGTTTGACGTTCAACAATTTCTCTAGGCAGTCTATTCCACTGTCTCACTGTTCTAACAGTGAAGAAGTTTTTCCTGATATCCAATTTAAATCTACTTTGTTGCAATTTCAAGTCATAGATCCATGTCCTGCTCTCTGTGGCAAGACAGAGGAGGTGTTCACCTTCTTTATGGCACCCCTTCAGATATTCATATTCTTTCTGTGATTCACTAAGACTCCTAGATCCTTCTCAGCAGTGCTGCTATGCAGCCAATTTTCATCCATTTCATATTTGTGTTTCTGATTATTCTTCTGAAAGTGCAGCACTTGGCATTTGTCAATGCTGAACTTCCTGTTCAACTTTCCAGTTTGTCAAAAATCCTTCTTAATTGAGCTCCTGACCTCCTGACAGTCCTTCTCACAGTCCTCCTCAGCTCCTGACAGTACTTCTCAGTTTTGTGTCATCTGTAAATTTGCTCAAGAAACTTTCTATGCCAGCATCTAATCATTAATAAACATGTTGAACAGCACTGGGCCCAGAAGCAGACCCCTGTGGGACTCCACTTGAAACCTCCT
This sequence comes from Alligator sinensis, assembly GCF_000455745.1. NCBI lineage: Eukaryota > Metazoa > Chordata > Crocodylia > Alligatoridae > Alligator > Alligator sinensis. Next base: position 460,406 of record NW_005842630.1, on the reverse strand, counting down.
GCCATTCCAGCATGGAGCCATTTATAATTACCCTTTGCTTGTGGCTATTGAGCCAGTTGTTATTCCACCTTATAGTAGTTTTGTCTAGCTCACATTTCTCCAATTTGTTTACAAGAAGGTCATGAGGGACTTTGTCAAAAGCCTTGATGAAGTCCGACTATAGCATATTCACTGCATCCATTCATCCACCCAAATGGTTAACTTGTCAAAGAAGGAGTTCAAGTTTGTTTGGCAAGTTTTGTTCTTAGTAAATACATGCTGGCTGCTCATGGTCAGCCTTTTGTTCTCCAGATGTCATAGTACAGGTACCATATGTATTATATGGGAGGTACCAAGGCATGAGGAAATAGATGGTTCAAGGAATTGGCTAGCTCCACCTGACACATCATTTTTATAAGAGGGAGCTTTCACTGGGTGCCCAGCTCTAAATTCCCTGAGCTAACAACCTGGCAGAAGCACTTCCCCAAATCCTGAGGAAGTGCTGTCTCCAAGTAGGAAGTTCTCCAGCAGAAACTCTCAGGCAGCTCCTGTAATGCATGAAGCCCCACCCTAGTACTTGCTCTTGTTGCTTAAGGAGAGACATCTGTGACATTAAGGCTGCCAATGCTCCCAAAGGCAATGCCTGATGGCTGCTGTTTTCCTAGCCAGGACCACCCACCTTCTGGAGCTGAATGCACCAGCTGCTCTAGCTTGATGATAAGCAAGACTTGTTACTGGGCCTGGTATGACCCATGGACAAGCAGGGAATCCTAACTTATCCCAGTAGAGCTATGAGTAGTAGGTTTCCCATGGCAGGCTTGACAGCAGTTGCCTTTGCTAAGGCCACAATGAGAGGAGGAAACTGTCCTGTTTGTACTGGTGGATTCTCAACAAGACAAGCAGCAGTTTCCCTCACTCTTCCTCTAGTTTATTCCTCTTCTCATTTGTGTCTATTGCACAACCAAGGTCTAGCACAGTAAGCATATTCTTCAGCTTCTGTTTCTTAACAGTCAGCCCACCCTTTTGTAGCTCTTTCATATACAAACTTGCAAGGTGAATGGGACAATCTTTCTAAACCTTGACCTCTGTCCCTCCCCCCTGATCCCCAAACCAGGTTGAACGGCAGGGGCTGGACAAGAACATCAGCCTGGATGGTGTAGACAGCATGCCAACAGCTGCTGTGGAGCACTGGAGCGAGCTGACAGAAGCTGAGCGCCTGGGGAACAACCTGAAGGCCTATCGTATCTTCCAGACCCTGCTGGCTGAGGTCTTGGAGGATCAGAGGACTCACCTGACCCCCACAGACACCAACTTCCATGAATCCATCCAGTCTGTTATGCTGCAGGTCTCAGCCCTGGCCTCCCAGCTGGAGGAGCTGTTGATGCTGCTGGAGCACAGTGTACCAGCCCGAGAGGAGGTAGAGGGCACTGCAGACAGCACAAGCCGCAGCATGTTTGAGAAAAAGCTGAGGGGGCTGAAGGTGCTGCAGGAGCTGGCCCAATGGTCTGTGAGGTCCGTGAAGGATTTGCATCATGTTACCAAGCACAGTCACAGCAGCAGCACAGTCCATGTAAGCCACCAGTAAACCCAGTCTCAGATAGAATGAGGCTGCCTGCCTCTTCCCTACATGTGTGCAGGAAAGCACTGTGGGGAGGGTGAAGGGAGTGGCAGGGGAGGGAGTGGCAGTCCATGCCAACCCCCTCCTGGTGGGTTGTCTGTCCACCCCCTCCTGGTGGGTTGTCTGTCCAGAGAGGTATCCCAGTACAGCAAACCAGAGCCAACTTGGGGTGGTATGGGACAGTTCTCCCACTGCCGGGTCAGACCAAGACCCCAGACCTAGCAGCCAGCTAGATCATGGGAGGGACCTGCCCCAGGACACCCATAGCTGGCTCTGTGCCTCAGCTCTTCCTTAGGAGAGCTGCTTAGCACCCATAAGTTAAGGCTTGCACAAGGAGACGCTGCTTAGCACCCACAAGTTAAGACTTGGCAAGAGAGAGGGACCAGCAGGGAGAGGTATTGCCTACACTTCTGAATGTCCCTACTCTCCTGCTACCTGTTCCCCACCCATTGCCCTGGGGCAGGCTTGGGCAATATCCCTGCCCTTCACTCCCCTTGGCCTTGACCTTCCCCTCAGTTGAAGGAGACAATTGCTGGGTAGGGGCTGAGGGTAGGGATCACAGGGTTAGGCTGTTCCACTTTGGAGCATAGACCTACTCCCAGGGGGTAAGCATGATGGTGCAGTGCTGGAAGGGTGTGTTCATGGCAGTGGGAGGCCTAGCCTCTTAAGTGGCTCCTGCCTAGGCCAGATCCCAGTGCCCTCTGTCCAGCGCCCATTTTTCCTTGCTGTCCTGCCACTTGAGCTGTGCCTCCTATGCCTGGTATCACACTGGACTTTAGCAGGTCCCAAAGCAAGGGGTGTGCAGAAATAAGCAAGTCTCTAGGCAGGGACACCTTCAAGCAAGTTCCTGCCACTAGGATGCACTGTCTTTCAGTGCATTGGAACAAGGGTGGTAAAGAACCTGGGGGTGGGTGAGAAGGGTGACAGGGGCTTGTTTGAGAGGGGCAGTGAAAAGTCTGGAGTGGGATAAGAGGGAAGGAAGACCTGTTAGTGTAGTTATGTGGAAATGCCTTGCCTAGGGATTCCTAGATGCTGCTGGACTCAGGGTCTCACCCAAAGGCACCTCAGCTTTCTGCTCTGGTGCCAGGGAGTTAGGTAGCTCATGTGCCATGTACAGAGAAGGCCTCAAATGTGTGAGATTCTCTCCCACACCCCATATCCCATTAAATGTTCCTTTCTTGCTGCTGCTTCTGCTTTTCCTGGTTGATTCTCTGAAAAAAATTGGAAAACAAGTGAGGTTCTGCATTAGAGATTCTATGCTAGTGACCTAATTATGCCAGAAGGAATTGAATTACGTCCAAATTTCTTTTAAGAATGGATTTAAAACTAATGCCCAACAGACACTTTGAAGGAAAGTTCTCCCTGTTCAACTGAGTTCTGAAAGAGATCCAAACGCTAGCCTACTCTCTGCCCCGGTCCTTCCGTAAAACCAGACACAATAAACATCAGTAAACTTCATATTTTGAAAGTGAAAAAAAAAGAAACAAAGCAAAAAAAAAAATTCTGCATGTCAAAAAATAAACCATTAAGGCCTTCTAGCTATGCATCTATAACAAGCTTTTTATTAATTTTTAGTATATAATTAGGATTTTTATGAAGGAGTAGAATATCTGATTTCCTTCTTGCCTTTGCAAGTCACTTTTAAACACAGTTCCTCTAATGTAGCTCTTATACATTTGGATAAACAGTTCTAACAGAAGTCATTTTAGCTTTGAAACATTTTGGGTCTGACAGGTTTTGCGATTTTTGCTTTTGAAAAACCGGACAGAATTTAATCTCTAACGGTACTAACAGGGATTCTTGGAGTCCCATAAAACTTTGTGATCTCTAATTTTGCCATCTGGGTTTTCCATTGTGATCTCGAGTTCTCCCATAGGTTAAAGTTAGTGGCTGTTTTTAGCATGAGAAGATACTCTTGGTTTTCCAGGAGAGTAGCAGAATGCACTGTGAAGAAAACTGCACTGGAATAAGATGATTACTTTTTCAATCCCCGAAGAAAAGTTTGTAGCAGGGTCAGAGTGTCGCTGTAGCTGTGATGATCCAGAAAAAATGTGCATGAGTTGAGGGTTCTTTGTGATACCTTTTATTGAACCAACTGTATAGCAGGGAGAGCTTCCAGACAAGCTTTTGGGCACAAAGTGCCCTTCCACGGTTCTCCAACCCATACAGTTGGTCCAATAGAAGATATTACAAAAAAATCCTCCCCTCATAGAAAAGTTTCTCATAGAAAATATTTTTGGATAATGAGAATATTTAGAACCTAGCAAGATTTTAAATGTCCAGAAATGTGGGGATGAGAAGTGGTTTGAGCTGTTTAAGAGAGAATAAAGGAGAGTGTGTTTCAAACACGGTGTGCTGGCTTGATTTGAGGAGGCTGGGGAAATAGGGGTGGCCTGTTCCGCTTAACACCTCTAGAGGGCAGCAATAGTCCTGTCTTAGCTACAGGTTTATACTGTCCAAGGCTATAGCAGCCTATCTGGGCAGCAGCAGGTTGCTCAGCACAGGCTGCAGAAGCCACCTAAACCCTGTGCTACTAGTGGGTCTGCTGCTAGCTGGGGTTTTTCCTTGTAGTTTGAAACAGTCAAGACCCTCCACTCCCCACCCTGCCCATATGGGTCATAGGGGGCACTGAGCTACGTATGTGATCTCTCTTGTGTGCAGGTGCAGAGGGGAATGCCACGGCCATTGCAATAGGGTTGCGGTCTTCACATGGAGTGAACTTGCTTTACCTTCTCCCCCCACCTCCGCTGCACTGTCCAGGGAGAGGATATTACTCCTTTCCCAGGTTGAAAGTGAGGAATTGTGAGGTGGGAGGAGAAGAGTGTCACTGACTGGCCCTGAGGCTGCTCAGTGAGTCACGACTTGGAACAGAGACATGGCCACAGAGTCGTAACAAGGCAGCCAGGCCCCAGGAGCAGCAGGATGCATGGGGGTAGTGGTGATTTCCAGCTTCAGCTATGGCTATGGAGCAGGATTGTGTGATGAAAGGAAAGGCTATTATTTTTCTGCTCTGCTCCCACCTCTCAAGTCAGCATCTGGGGCTGCTGCTTCATGCCCATGCTTCTCTGGGCACTGCCCACTCAACCCTTCTGCCTTGTGGCTTCCTTGACTAGCCCATAAGATGTGGGATTCTCTCCATAACCACTGCCCCAGCTCTGGCTCCAAGCAGCAAGGTAAGGCTATGGGTTTACTGGGATACGATCGTGTGTTAGGAGCATTTAGCTATTCAGCTGTTTCAGCTTTGTTTGACCTATTGATGGGGTTTACATTCCGTCCACAATAACACTCATTGCGGGGAGGGGGGAGCAAGCGTGAAGTGATTTCCATTTAACCTGTTGGGCTTGGGACTGCTCTTTCATCCCAGAATCTGTCTGGCTGTCTCTCTGTCTCCCCAGCCCCTTGAAATCCATTCCCCAGAACAGAACATACTAGATATGGCTGGGGCCCAGCTGGTGTCTCCTGGGGCCATTAGCCCTTAGTATGGAGCGACTTCTCTAACCTGCCTGCCCCAGCCCTCCATAAACCCCCTGCCTTCATCAAATCCCACCCTGGCCCTTAGAGCCCTCTCCCCATGTTGCACCTGCTCCAACCTGCTGGCTCATCTCTGCTGACAGCCCCTGACCCTGTCTTGCTCCCATCAGCAAGCATCTTGGTGTCCTTAAGCTCCCAAACCTTATGTACATTCCTTCCCTTCCCCTGTCCCCACCCTGCCAACAGTTGTTTGTCTGTCTATGCTATGGGATCTTACCCTTCAATTTGGGGACATAGATCTCCAACAGGTAACCAATTCCTCCTTCTTTACCCCTGCAACCACACATCCTGTTCCACAGAGCTCCCCTCCACAAACTGTGTAAAAGGGACCTGCAGTCACCTGATGCCCTGCTCATTTCCACAACTTCCTTTTTTTTAATATATATATTTTTAAATTTCACCCCACCAGGCTGCAGAGAACCTCTTGAAATCATGACCCCTAATATATACCAGAAAGCAAAATGTGGCGCACAGTGGGTGAGAGGCCGGGGGGGGAGACTGCAAACTGCATTCCTTGGTTGATCTTGATTTCAAAGCCAACCTCACCATTCTCTGTGACAGTCGCCTGCCTCTCCTCTCCCTGTGGGCTTGGCAATCCCATGTTCCATACGGGCACACGGACACTTCCAGTCCAGGTATGGATGTTGTCACTGCCAGACAACCGCTCTCCTTTGTTTCCCTTGGTGAATGCAGCATCGCCTTGTTGGGGCCATACCAGGAACACCTGGCTGATTGCTAGTGCTTCATGCACAGAGCTATGTGCAATAATAAAGGGGCTCCACTTGGATTGCAGAACTTCCATCTTTATTACAAAAGCAGTATGCTCAGTACTGCTGTTTGCAGCCCTGTGATGCAGTATGCGCTCAGAGCTATTGCAAAATTCTCCAAGCACATTGAGCTTTCTGGTTTCACCCTCAAAATCATCCCTACTACTGCTGGTATTCCACTTTGCAGGAACCTATAGGTTGCTATCACTAGGAGTATTGCTACAGCAGTGATAAACAGACAGATTGTCTCCTAAAGGTGCAACCACCTTCCCCAAGGGACTAAAGTACTGCCCCAGCCTGACTTGTCACACTAATTCTTAGAAATTGCAATTAATCCCTGCTTCTCCCCCAGCTCTACCATGCCCCTCCCCCTGCCCCAGCCCCTTGCCTGTGGACCATCAGCTGCCTCGACCCAGCCCCAGCCCCAGGAGACTGAGTCCAAGGATGGTGACAGGGGGTTCAAGCTGAGCTGATCTGGGGAGCTGCCACAGCAGTAGATTCATATCTTCCTGACTCCTGTGCTGAACAGCTGGATCGCAACTCCTGATACCCCCTGCTCTTGTATCTCCGGGTGCCATAGATGACCCCAATGACAGCTGCCAGCACCATGATCATAGCCACCACGATGCCAGCCACAGCACCCCCTGAGAGTCTTGAGCTGGACTGTGCCTCAAAGAGTTGAATCATTTCCTGCTCATCGGTGGTGTTAGCTGGCCGCCAATGCCTGCTGCCCTGCAGCTTGACCCAGGCTTGGCTGCTGTTCAGCTGCACCAGGATAGTCTCTACCAGACTGATGTTGGGAGGCGGCGGGCGCAGGAAGGGGGGCAGCTTGATGGGGGCCAGCTGCTTGGCAAAGAGCGCCCCAGCCTGTAGGCAATACATGACCTGGCAGCCGTCGCTGAGGTAGGCCTTGTGTTGGCTGTACCCCTTGGGACACTTCATGGGGTAGTCGGTGGGGGCCTCCTGGTAGAAGAAATCCTGCAGGAGCCCTGGGCTCTGCCCCTGACGGAGCCCAGCCAAGGGGTTGCCAGCCTGGCAGCTAAAGAAGCCTCCAAAGGGCACGGCAAAGGGGGTTGCCATCTCATAGTCATTGCTTACACACACCTTCAGGCCCTCAAAGAGCTGCAGTGGGTAGAAGTTGGCAGGGCAGGCAGGGGCCCCCATGATAGGGTTCTCCTGCCCAGGGCTGTACAGCCCACCAAATAGGAAGCCTGAGCCCTGGGGCACGGAGCTGCTGGCAGCACACCAGCTAGCTGTGAACCGAACAGTAGTGGTGTAGTAGCGGACGCCACAGACCTTCTGGCAGCAGGTGAAGAACAGCCAGCAGGTGTAGCACTGCTCCCTGCACTCAGTCCGGGGCTGGCTGGCTGTGCGCTCTTCTGCATGTAGTGGGACAGACCCAAAGCCAGCTGGGCAAGAGAAGCTGCCTGTCAGTGGGTTACGTGTATGGTAGGGCTGGCACAGTGCCTCCACGTCCTCACCCGACACACCCACACACTCCTGGAAAATGCCCCCGAAAGTGAAGTTGGTGCTGGCTGCATGGCATGACCCGTCATCCACATTGGCTTGGAAGTCAAAGTTGCTGGAGTCGGTGTTCACGCAACCTGGGTGAGTGTTGATGGCATAGTAGAGACGGATAGCACGCTCCACTGTGGCTGTGGGCACTGGCTGCTCAGGCAGAGCTTCAGGCGTGAGGAAAAAGGACAGGGGCAAGCCACGCCGGCCAATGGCCACCAGGTGGTTAGGAATCCCCTCCTGCCACTTCTGAAGGGTGATGCCCGGGTAGAAGGGCACACTACCATGACTTGCAACCCGGGAGTCCACTGTGTTCTCCATATAGTCCTTTGTCAGCTCATCCTGCACCTGTGCAGAGGCTCCGATGCCCACATTGACCTTGCTGAAAAAGGTGACTGAGGCCGAGGCAGTGACAGCTGACTTCTGGGCTACTTTGTCCAGGACAAAGGTCCGTTTGACTTGGTCCTCCTGGATCAAGCTGGCTCCAGCCTCCAGCCTGGTCAGGACATGGGTACCATAGCGGAGCACCAGCAGCTCTGCTAGGTATTGAGCTGCCCGGCTCCGGTTGTTCTCCAGCAGGTTGCCAATGTCCACGAGCTGGCTGCGGAGAGCAGGGTGCAGGGCAAAAGGAGGCTGGGCCTGCACTGAGTAGATGTGGTGCCTCACCTGCACACGGGTGGTGACTGTCTGATCGTAGACATTATGGGTCTTGGTCTGTTGGTTGCTGTCAGAGAACCTGCCATTGAGAATGCCCAGAAATGAGGCCTCGGCATTGATGGAGCCAGCAAAGGCATCAGTGTAGGAGAGCCAATTCTCGATCAGCTCTGAATGCACTTCCACAGCACTCTCCCGCAATGGTATCACATCCACCCCATCAGGAATGAGGTACTCGCTGTCCTCGGTGGTCCGGCACTGGGTGTATGTAAGGTCTAGCACCCTGCCCATCTCCACATTCTGCAGGTTGTCCCAGCCCCCACCTGGCAGCACCTCCAACACACTCACATTCAGGGCCCTTTTGCAGGCTAAGAACCCAGGCTCCGTGCTGACAGCCACTGTCATGCTCAGCAGAGCCCAAAGCCACATTGCCCTGGCTGGGCACATCCTGGGGAGAAGCTCTCCCTAGGAGATGAGTCTCTTGCTTCTCACTCAATGTGTCTCCTCTGAGCAGCTGTTACCCAGATGCCTGCTCAAATCTTTCTCCCCATCATCAGCAAGTCTTTGATTTTCAAAAGAATTTATAGAAGAGATTGGGGGGGGGGAGGGGGGGGGGGGGGGAATAGTTGCGGGAGAGGAATCGTTGCATTGTCCAATCACAGTGCACAAGTGGAAGACAGGCAGGGGAGGGGGCTGACTCACAGTCATCTGACTTCACTCTGCCCTACCAAGAGGAAAATACCCTCAAACCACCCTCCCAGCCCCAGCCAGCAACCTCCCTGTTTAGCAGCACTTCCCCTGGGGAAATCCGTCCTCCTCACCCAGTCCCAGGGAATCAGATGCAAGAGGGCTGGTCTCAGTCCTGGAATTTCTAGTACGTGAAAACAGAGAATCGAAACTTAAACCTCTCAGCAGGGAGGGATGGGCGGAGCTCAGACAGCTCTGCCTGGCAGGGACTTTCCCAGGTTATGAGGGAAAGGGTGTTCACACAGCATGAAAGTGAACAGGGGCTTTGCTGGGGAAGTGTCTGTATGTTCATGCATGACTGTACAGAATGTGTGCTTCAGGGGAAGTGAATGTGTAGAATGTGTGCATATGTACATGCAAGATGCATGTGTATATATGCAGAATGTGTGGGCATACATGGATATGTGTGCACAGAACTTGTGTGCATGTGTATTCATAGATTCATAGATGTTAGGGTCAGAAGGGACCTCTGTAGGTCATTGAGTCCGACCCCCTGCCCTGGGCAGGAAACAGCACTGGGGTCAGACAACCCCAGCTAGGTGCTTGTCCAGTCTCCTCTTGAAGACCCCCAAGGTAGGGGATATCACCACCTCCCTTGGAAGCCCATTCCAGATTCTGGCAACCCTTACCGTGAAGTTCTTTCTAATGTCCAACCGATGTCTGCTCTCCATCAATGTTGCTCTCTGTCTAATGTCTGCTCTCCATCAATTTGTGGCCATTGTTCCTAGTTACTCCAGGGGGTGCCCTAGTAAATAGAGCATCTCTTATTCCCTGCTGCCCTCCCCTGATGAATTTATAGGCAGCCATAAGATCACTTCTCAGCCTTCTCTTGCCAAGGCCGAAGAGATCTAGAGAGGAAATGTGTGACCATCTAAAATTATGCTTGTAACAGAAAAGAAAAACTCTGGACCAACCCCTCAGCTGGTGCAACTCAGCAAAGTTCCAGTGAATCTCAGCTGGCAGAAACGCCCTAGAGCCTCACGGATTTATACTCTGTCTCAACTGTGCATGTGCTTCCTAAAGTGATTGTGCCGTGGCTGGTGCTGGGACATCTCCAAATCCTCAGCCTGAATCACAGCTTGGACATGGAGCTGGAGATGCTACAGCCCACATGCAGGTAACTTAGCTGTGATCTGTGGCCTCCCCTAACCCTTGGGGCCAGCTCCTTTCTCGCGGAGCAGCCTTTAACCTTCTCATTAGATAAAGAGCTCCCATGGGCTTACTGAATACAATCCAGCTGTTGTCCATGCTGGTAGCTGTATGACGGCTGTCCAATCATGTGAAACCACCCACCTGTTGTTTTAATTCGGAGATGGTGTGTGTGTGTGTGGGTGTGTGGGTGCATGCATGAATGTGTGTGGGTGTGCATACATGTGTGCGCACATAAATATGCCTGTGTTTGTGAATGTACTTATGACTTCCAACCTGCGCAAGGAGCCCTTCCCCCCACCACAGTGCTTGGAGCCAGTCAGCCTTGGCCAACCCTGTTCCCCTCTCTCACTTCTTCCTTGCTTCACTTCCTGTTTCTGCAGGTGTCTGAAGATCACAGCTCTTCTCACAGGGCTGGAACAGGGTAGGGCTGCCGAGGACTTCCTCCCCACAGGGATCCCTGCTTCCGCATGCTGGGCAACATGTTTCTGGCAGGGCTAGAAGCATTGGTGACGCGGAGGGCGTGCACACGGGAGCACGTGCACCCCCTGAGCGTGGCAGTGCACCCCCTGCAAAAAGGTGCCACTGACACTGTTGGCGGTGCCTGTGGGCAGTCGCTGCTCGCCACCCCCAACTCCTTCGCCACTGACACTTCCGGCGCTGTCTGCAGGTGGTTGCCAACCACTGGTTGGCACTCGCCACCCCACTCTCCCCACCGCCAACAGTGCTGCAGCTGCCTGCGGGAGCTCCCTGGTTACCTCCGCCACGCTCCCACCGCCAACAGCGCCGCCACTGCCTGTGGGAGCTTGCCATGCCCCCCAGCCTCTGGGGGCATGCGGCATTCATGGCTAGAAGACTGCAGTTCTCCTTCCGCTGAGCCTTGGTGCTCCCAAATAAGTAGGGGGCTACTTAAATTGCAGAGAACCTAAACAAGTTTTGTGGGTTGGTCGTAGTATAAATAGCAGATTCGGCAGATATTTCCTGCATGAGCTCATGCACGATATATAACAAAGTAAAATATATGCAGAGTTGTACAAAAAGTTTAGAAATACTAATTTATGCTTACCTTTATAAAACAATCCAGTAAAGTAGGTGCCTATGCACCGGTGAGGGGAGGAGGGAACGAAGGGGTGGTCGCCATCTTGTGCGTAGCTGGAGCCAGGTGGAGCAGCCCTCAGCGAGGCGACTGCTGCCCTTCACACCACCCCGCTTGCCAATGCCTTCCCACATCACCACCCCGCTGAGGCAGGCTGCGAGGCCAGGCCACAGCGGCAGCTGGGACCACTGGCTCCCACTGGGGAGCCAGCATTTTATTAAGTTGCTGAATTCCCGGACAATCCCATATTGTGTGTTTTCCACAAAATCTGCAGAATTACAAATTGAGTAGACTCTTACGGATAGGACAAGTTTGGATTTGATCCCCTGCCCCCACATCGAAGTTCCCCAAGCCCTCCACGCCTCCTGCCTTCTGCGTTCCTCCTGCTGTGAGGGCCAGTGACTCACTGCTCACCTGGTGTACGTGGTTTATTTCCTGACCTGACAGTTCCTCTTTTACGAGGTGAGCAGGGGCTTTCTCCATGCTGCCACAACCCTCGATCCCACCCACACACATCTTTCTTCCCACAGGCTGTTCCCCTCCTTCTCAGAGGCTGCCCTACCCTGAAATACAATCACTCCTATTACCCTTTGGGAGCCATGATCCAGGCTTCACCCCTCAACCCAAGTCAGTCAGCTACTTAGATTGGTTAGTCACCGACCATAAGGTCTCTTAGGAGGGAGCTGCTCACCTGTTCTGGAGCTCCCCTCCCCTTGCCTCAGGGCATGAATGCCACGTGCCCCTGGAGGCTGGGGCCACACAGCGAGCTCCCGCAGGCAGTGGTGGCGCTGGCAGCGGTGGGAGCATAGCGGCGGCAAGCTCCCACAGGCAGCCACAGCACTGTTGACGGTGGGGGTGGCGAGCGCTGACCAGTGGCTGGTGACTACCTGCAGACACTGCCGGCAGTGGCAGCAATGGTCAACAGTGATCGCAGACTGCCTGCATATGCCACTGGTGGTGTCGGCAGGAAGGGAGATGGAGTGGCAAGTAGTGACCGCCCGCAGGCACTGCTGACAGTGTCGGCAGCGCCTTTTCACAAGGGGTGTACCACCATGATCAAGGGGTGCGCGTGCACCCGTGTGCACCCCCTACCTATCGCCAATGCCTCAGGGGATCCCTTCTCTGCTGGCTCCAGCTCAGGGCAGCCTGCTTTGCCAGAGGCGATCTCCCTCTCCCGCTCTCTCTCTCTCTCTCTCTCTCTTTCTCCATCAGCAATCTCCTACCATTTCCCCACAGCATTTCCCCTGCTCCTTTTTTCTTGCCCCTGCCTTCTCTCTGGTCAGATAACAGCTGACATATAGCACCCTCCTCTGTTGGCTGAAACATGGCATTTAAAGGTCTGTTTTGGGGGAAATTGGCTTTTAGATATAGATATATGTATTATAAGGGGTCAAGATGGGCAGCAGGGGTTAACTGGATTTCTAAGAGCTTGGGTTTCACACACAGAGTTCCCTATAGCCCTGGAGGCAGACAGGCTATCTAGCACAACAAGGCTAACAGATGGACGTAGCCTGAGGATTGAGGGGAGCATGCCATAATACAAGATCACAGCCTTCAAGGCAGGCAGGTTGTCTAACACAACAAGGACATGCAGCCTGGGAACCAAGGAAGTATGTACCATACTGTCCCATAACATGAGATAAGTGACACCAGCTACAAGGTCTCAGAAAGCAGGGGGGCCTGTGTCCTGGTTTTGGGGGAACAGACCAAATTAGGAAAAGGCCCGGAAGGCTATGTGGACGTGTGACCACAGAGAGACAACCAACCAGAGATAGCCATGGATGAAGAATCATCAGGAGTCATCAAGGGGGAAGGGGAATACAAAAGCAAAGACTTGAGATTAACAAATAGTCCCTCCCTGGCCCTCACCTTCCTGAAAGGGGTCCCCATCCCCCCCCCCGGGAAGGATCCCTGAGGCCACCATGGACTGAGGGCACACACAAGCAGGCTGTCTCATGCACTCCAGTGGAGGGGGGCTGTGGGCCTCGGCATCCCGCCTCCAGACTGCTGACACCTAAGAGAGAGAGCCTCAGAGTGGAGCCTGCATCATGACCAAATGTACTTTGACTCTGATGACAGCCCTAGGATTGGTAGATATAGAATTGTTTATATTGCTGGTTTTTGTTATCGCTCTGTACCAATAAACTCGCCTATTATCAACTGGCAGGTGTTGTGGACAGTCTGAGGGTTGCGCTCATCTGGAACAAAGGTATAGGGGTTGGGTCCAAATCCAGTGCCAACACCCTCCTCTATGCCCCCCAAATCAGAGCAATTGCTGGGACAGTTCATGCCAGAGCTGTTGGTGACACAATGTCCAAATGTCCCCATAGCTAGCACAGCCACAACCTCCCAGCACCATGCCTCTCCAGGGCTGCTGCGCACAGCTGGTTGTCATGGGCAGCCTGGTGCACCCTTCCACTGGTGCTGGATGCATAAGGATGACTGCAACCCTACACTCATCAGGACATGGGTTTACTTAGCCCCACAGAAGGAACACAATGCTCAGGGGGGAATTCAGCATCCAGTGCTTAGGTTGAGAGAAATTCCTCCACATTTCTGCCCTGTTGTGACCCATGAGATGGTGCTCCCATTGTATTCACCAAGGAGTGCTGCAGCTCTGGACCTATCCCAGCATTTGCTCAGGCCTTGTTCCCAGTGTTATTAGGCTACTGCACAGTAAGTGTCTGGTGTAGATGTGCCCACAGAAGAGACTACTAGTCTGAAAGGACCAAATTGAATACTGATACAAATAGGGGGGGGCTGCTTCTCTCCCAGAAGTCTAAGGAATGGTTCTGTGATACCCAGAAATGTGTATCTCAGCCATGCAGTGGGACCAGTAAGCATGAGTAAATGGTACCTCCTGAATCTGGAAGGGCACCCGCAGAAGCCACCGACAGTGGTGGCCCTGTCACGGGGGGCACCAGCCCTATTGACAGCATCAGTGTCGGCCATCGGGGGGTCACCGGCCCTTTCGGGGGGGCACGTGCACTCCCGTGCACCCCCTACCAGTCGCCTATGCCAGTAAGAAATTGCCCACAAGATTCCTTGCCTCTTAAGAAGGCTGTTGCTAATTCTGCAATCAATGGGTCATACCTTGCTGCACACCACTGAGCCTGGATAGAAGTCATAGGGGCATCAGGAGCCAAAGGCAGTTCCTTGTACTCAGAAAAATTAGCACTGCTCCAGGAGACTCTCCCTTGTTTTTGAACTGTGCAGGACATACACCGAGCAAACAACAAAGCACTCCTGTTTTCAACTAGAAGAGGTCACTATCAGCATCCACATGCAGGTACGCTCTCTCCTCAGTTCTTTGTAACACCATAAGGGAGCCTGTAAAGGTGATTAAAATACTTTCTCTTTTAATTTTATTATGTCAATTAAGAAGCTCATAAACTTACCATTTTAGGTTTGGGGCTGTCTGTTCCTTTACAGTTAGTCACTGAGTGGCTTGTTACACCTTACACTGTGAACCGCACAAATGTCAATCGCTGTTAGTGCTAACTTGGAGTTTGGAGCAGTCACACCCTTAGCCTAGAAACATTCTCAGACTGTCCCCCACTTCACAGCTGTGACTTCTACTAGAAGCTGTGAGTTGCAGCTAGAGGGCTGGTAAACCAGGACAGGATCCCACCCTGCTGTATGTGCAGGGGCGTGAAAGATCCTGGGATCCTGAAGGACTTCAATTTGGGTGGCACATCTGTGGGGAGTGATCATACCTTAATGGAACTGGAGCTGGGTAGTGTGGATCAGAGATAATTCTGCACTAGAACTGCATAACTTTGAGCCACATAACAAGTGATTAAAACCACTTTAGGGGTGTTGGTTGTAGGTGTGTTGGTTTAAGGACATAGGCAAACAAGGTTCTTTGGGTAAATCTGATACCTTTTATTAGACCAACTAAACTAATTGGAAAAATGCTTTGCAAGCTTTCAGGTACAAACCACTTTAAAGTGTTAATGTACAGACAATCCAGGAGTTAAGAACTCCAGGAGCCACCCAAAATTACCAAGCCTTGAGTTGTACAAAATAACAGGAAGTGGCTTGGCTGCGCTTGATGTAAAAGAAACAGAATTTTTTTTTCTGCTGACGAAGAAGGATTTCCCAGAAAAGGGTGGGATAGAATGACAGAGAACAGTGGAAAAGGAAGTCGTCCAGTAATTGGCCTCTGGAGGGTGCTGGATGAAAGAGCTGCAGAGATCATGAGACGTTTAGGGGGGAAAAAATTCTAGATGAATCAAAATATCTTAGGGACATGAAAGGAAAGTCGTTAGAGAAGGGGAATCTGGTGTGGAACACCATGTGCTTGACTTAACTCACTCAGGAAACGGAACCAAGTTACTACACACTTTTATCTCGTGCATAGAGCCCTGCCGTGCAAAAAGATCAGCCTCCTGGCCCTGGCCCTGTGGCTATGCCCTGGACAGCCAATCAGCTGGGAAAGTGCTGTTCCTGCTCTGCCTAATTACGTATCCTTTAGCCAATCTGCAGTGGCCCATACAGCCTGAAGAAACCTACTTGGACCTGCAGGTATTGGAGTGCATAGAGTGTGGGGTAGGAAGAGCCTGTGTGGGGGCAGGGTGTTGGATGGGGTGGTGGTGGTGGAGGGAGACCAAAGGATTGTGGGGAGGCAGAGAGCAGGGGATCCAAAGCAAATGCAGGCAGCCTTGTGCAGGCTCAGAGTGCTGCACCAGGAAGTGCAGGCAGCAGGAGGGGAAGGAATCACTTTTTCCCAGTGCTGAGCAGCAGTTTGTCCTGCACCACTGCTGCTGAGCCTGGCACTTTACAGGGGCATCTTAGGTATGTTTGCCCATATTAGCTCTGGAACTGGAAGCAGTTTGGCCACACCAATGAAATTATCTTAAAATATTATGATAAAAAATGTGCTTTCGTGAATTCTGATTTGCCTTTTGGCATTATTTCAGTAACAAAAACCAAGGAAGTAGTGACTCCACCCTGAGTTGGCAACACTGAGTTAGTCTAATAGACTGATGTGTTGCAGAGCAGGGAGGGAATAACCTGTCTCTTCATCTAGCTATTCCCAAAAGGTGATTTTTTTTCTTGTATTATTAAGTTATTGTTCCTCCTGAGTAAACATGACATCCAAGAAGACATCAAAATTGTCCCGGACTCAGAAGTCATACAAGGATGGAAATATCAAAAAATATTTAATGGTATGTTACTTATGGCTTTTAACAGATCCTAACCTCTTGGTGCCTAAAACAAGAAACCTGTTTTCCAAATGCACACACCTGGCATGCCATTCTGGAACAAGCAAGTTATATGGTATCCTTCCAACAATGGCCAGCATTGAACTCTTCAGAAAGAGGTGCAAAAGTGCCCTCATAATATACCTGCCTTAGTACTGGTCAATGTATTGTTCTGTTTTGGATTTTTGTTGTTTTTATTGAGAGGAGGCTGTTGCCTCCACAAAAACCCTGTTAACTGACCAGCAAAAGAAAAAGAAGTATGTTAGGGTGAACTCTCTCTTTTGTGTGCATGCTTGTATGTGCATTTGTGATATATCAGAGAAGACAATTTTTTTTTTCTGATTGTTATTATTGTATTAGACAATAAGATACCATTTAACTTTGAAAACTTTATGGTAATTGAGGAGCTAGAGAAATGTTATACCACCAGGAGCATAGAAGATGAATGACAAATGGGAAGGAGTTCAAATAATGAATCAGATAGGGCGCGTCCAGACATGCATAGATGTTGGTCCCCTGGCCTCCGGGTGCTGCAGCCATGGTGATCCTGCTGGGCAGAGCTTGGCTGCCAGCCGCAGTAGGCTCCGAGTATCCCAGCTCTGCTTTTTAGCAGTGCATGCTCCCCAAGTGTGCGCTGCTTTGGGGGGGGTTCCATTGGGGGGGGCGGGGTTGGTTGACCCCTAGATATTCAATGAAAACAATCTAAACTAACAATCTAAACTAGTTTTCAATATTTTCCCAAATGTTCCCATCCTTCCTCAGGTCAGAGTCCTTCTCTGTGCGAAATTTCACCGGCTGTTTCATTTTGATGCTGTTTTGACTCGTTTTGAGCTCGAAACAGCGAAAACAAAATGAAACAGGGCTTCGAAACAGCCTCGAAATGAAACAAGGCCAGTCAAAACATTTTGAAATTTTCTAAACGTTTCAAATTTCAAAGCAGCCAGCCAGGTGGTGGGAAATAAGGAAGAGCCAGGGCTGCACTCCCAATGGGGAGCACAGCCCTGGCTCTCCCCACCTCTAGCCTCTGGGCTGCAGTTCTATTGGCTCAGCCAGGCAGAGCTGGCACTGCGCTCCACCTCCCACCACCAGGCTGAGTTCCATGGGGCTGGAGCTGCTGGGAACTGAGCCCAGCAGGGGGAAGACCCTCCCGCCACCACGCTCAGTTCCCCGCGGGAACTCAGCCAGGCTGGAGGAGGCGCTTCCCCCAGCTGGGTTCAGTTCCCCAGCGCTGGTTCCCAGGCAGCAGGAGCAGCATCCTGTGATCCATCAGGCAGACCAGGGGCCCGAAGGAGGGCTGTCAGACTCCTCCTGGGGGTGCAGGCCCCCAATCTGCCTGTCAGATCACAGGATGCTGCTCCCTGGCTCCTGTTTGTCAGTAGCCTGAGGTGCAGTTTCCTAGAAACCCCTTCACCTATTCTCCTTGAAACTTGGCAGACGTCATGCCCTCAAAAGGGGCTACCACCCCTGCGAGTTTCATCTCAATCAGGCAAGAAATGACAAAGTTATAGGCTGTCTCATGTTTCCCCATTATAGCCTATGGGCCAAACAGCAAAACAGCAAAACCATTTTGATGAAACGGAACAGAACAGTGCTTTCTAAATGAAACAAAATGCAAAACAAAACACTGTTCCATCTAAATGGATGTTGAAGCAGAACGCTGCTGTTTCACACAGCCACACTTCTCAGATGTACACACTTACCCAGCTTCATTTTCAATAGGTTTATTTTGTTTGTTTTATTTGTTTTTGTTTTTAAGCCAATTCAGCAGGGAGAAGCCACTGTGTCTGGTCGGGTTCTCAGAAGTACATCTTCTTCGAGTGACAGAGACCACCAAACTAAACAGAGCCCCTGTGACAAATCCACTGAAGAGATGCAAGAATTCACTGTCAACTTAGGTAATGAAGGCACCGATTATATGGTGAAAGGCCAAGTCCACGAGAGTATCTACTCAGTCCTGATGGCTCAAGAAGTCATTTGTGCTTGGGTTGCCAAGGAGAAAGGCAAGGAGATGCACCTACTGGGAAAGAAAGGGGTGGAAGGCTATGTTAATTTGGGCATGCCACTTGCATGCTTGCCTAAGAATTCACATTTTGAAATTAAATTTTATGCTGTGAAAAAGGGCGCAGATGCTGGTGAGACGAGACACTGTCAGCATGACATCAAGGAAAAAAAATGCATCATATTTTATGTCTCTCCCACTGGCAATAAGTTGGAGACCCGCTCTTTGCAAGGCCACAGAATTCTCCGGTGCCAACAACTTGCCAAAGATCGCTGTAATCTGTGTGTCTTTGCTCCAGAAGGGGAGACCATCAAGGACGCCCTTTGCAAAGATGGCCGGTTTCTGCCATTACTGGAGCAAGAAGAGTGGGGGTTGGTAGAGAACAAAAAGTTTATATGTAGTCGCTATACTGTGGACAGTCTAGCCAACAGGTGCTTTGATGTGGAGGTTAAAATTAAGCGACGAGCTAAGACAAGGAATGATTTGGGGAATGAGCAGTCTTCCATGGCTCCCAAAGAGGTACCGGAGAAGACCTATGATTACTTCAAATCTGTTGTCCTTGAACTGTATCCTGACTTAAAAAAGCAAAGTGAAGTGATTGATGAGTTCTTTTCAGAAGCCTTTAAAAAAGGCAAATCTAGTGGAGCTGTGTTCAAATTGTACAAAGAGAACTTTGGGAAGGAGACAAAGAACTCCACGCTCGTTAGGGTGTTTAAATGCCTCAGTGTACGGAGTGACTCAGTGGGGTACATAACGTGGGACAGCAATGAAGGGGGCTCTGCCACATGCTTTGTCTTGCAAGGTAACTATATACTCACCTGCCATCATGTGGTGAGTCTCATTACTGGCCCAGGCGTGGAGGAAAAGTATTGGCCATTGATAATTAGTCGCTCTGCCAAGGTGACTTTCTCTTATGAGGATGGACGTCCCTCAGAAAACAGCTGGCTGAAGCTAGCACCTTGGTTTGAAATATCTGACAGGGATCTGGATTTTGCTGTCCTGAAACTAAAAGGAGAACCAAGTGAGTTCCCAGCAGGTCTTCTGTGCTTAAGTTACCCACTGCCATTTAATGGTGTAATTTATATCATTGGCCACCCAGATGGGCAAGAAAAATCCATAGATGGCTGTACTGTGGTTCCTGTATGTGAGCGTGGAAGGGTGTGCAACCACCGTGTAAAGTGTGGTGAGAAGGAAGCGTGCAATGACAACAATTGTGGCCCTGGGGGCCCTAAGGGCCGAGAGTGCATCCACATGTTCACCCAGAGAAGTTTCCATGATGTGGTCAACAATCCCGATGTTGTCACTTATGACACCAGCTTCTTTGGGGGGTCTTCTGGCTCCCCAGTGTTTGACACGGCTGGCCGGCTGGTGGCCATGCATGCTGCAGGTTATAAGTATGTAAACAAGAGGCAGCCCTGCAGCATTGTTGAGTTTGGCTATTCCCTGGTGGCCATAATTGCAGCAATGAAAGAGAAGAATAAAGCTTGGTATGAGTCTGAAATGCTTGTGCTCCCCCAAGACTATCCTAATGATGTGGAAATGGAAAATGGAGAATAAAATACCCATGTTTCTCAGCCACCTCAGCCCACTCAGAGTATCTCCCCTTTACACTGCTTTCTTTCTTCCCCAGTCTCCAAAGAGACACTCTGCTGGGAATTTTCTCTCCATCTGCAGGCCTGGTGATCTTTTTTGGACCTTCTTCTGCCTCTCAAAACACCTCCAGAACACCCTAGGGATGATTTTATCTTTGTGCTTGTTGTTACAAAGGGTAGTGAGTGTGAGAGGGCTAGTGCCTGAAGCAGTATTGCCAACTCCACTGTGTCAAAAATCAAGACACAAACTCTTGAAAATCAAGAGATTTGGTATTGTGGAATCAGAAAAAAATAAATGCCTTAAACTTTGATCATACAAGTTATAAGATGACATAACCGCTTTGTAGGGAATTGCTGGCTCTGTACAGTAGAACAGATAAGGGAAAGTGTTTGTTCTTTGTAACTCCTCTGCAACTGCTTCGCTCACCGCGGCCTGGAAGATAGCAGAAAAAAAATAAAGTATGTACAACTCTGATTTCTAGGTGCAAGAAGGGGGTGTTAGTTCTTGCTTTGTCTCCCCCATAGTTCCCATCCTGATAACAGCACAGCAGTATGAGCTAATGTTTGTTTGTAGCTGCTTTTCCTAGCAAATTCCACTATATGATCACGTGAGTTGTAAGCGACTGTTAAAAAGTATATAAGCCTCCTGATTTTGCTCTTGGGGGGGAACCCCTTCCAAGTGCTTGGGAAATCCATGTCACTTTGGAGTCCCCCCTACAGCTGTAGTTTCATTTGAATAAAAGCTTCTGCTGACCTGACCCAAAAGTATGCTGCGTGTGTTTCCATGACAATTCCTGGTGCCGTGACTCAGATCCAGAACACGTGTTGAGGAAGGAGGACCGTGGACTGCCCCCCCGAACCCTGAGGCGCCAAACTTGAGAGGTAAGAGACCTAATTCAAAATCTCTATTGGGGTTTCGGAGGAGGACTGCCCGTAGGCTCCCAACTTGGCCGTGGTAACTGGATCTGAACCTTGCTAAAGCAGGTCAGTCTGAACTGCCGGCTAAAATTTTCTGTCTGATAATCCTGTCTGGTAACGTACGTTCTGTTCAGGGAGAATCTGTCTGAATCACCTCCATCCAACAACACATTGGGCTTGCAGTTAGTTAACTGAGGCAATGTGGGAGGGGGTCTGTCTGACTGAATGGATGTGTGTATTTAGAAATATGAGCCACTGACCAGGTCTGGGACTACTGTTGGGTTCAGCTGCCCCAATTCTGCCTGACAGGGCAGTTTTGAAAGCAAGGGGGCCCAACTGGAATCTCATGACCCAGTGGACAGGGCTTCAGAGTGATTTTGTCTTTTCTAAACCCCTTGTCCCAGTAGCTTCTGCCAAAACAGAAGTGAAAGGATCCCTTTTGTGTTTCCCTTCCCATTTCCATTTTATGAGCCGGTGTCGGGTCAGAAGCCTTTTGTCTGGGTGGTGAAAAAACCGCGGGGCAAGGCACTGAGCGGCCCGGACATCTTAAATAAGCCTATCCTACGTCTCCCCGTGTGACTGAAAATGGGAACAGGTCTGTCAAAACAAGTTCCAGTCCCCACTAAGGGGACTCCGGTGTACTTCATGTACACACACTATTTTCCCGAGGCTTGCAAGTACCTGGATAAGTGGAACTGGTATACTAAGGGTGATTCCGTGAAGCATTTTCCACAGGAAGGATCAGGATAAAATAGTGCACTTAAGAGGGGCTTTAGAGTCCCGTGGATCCAAAACACCATGAAACCAGTGGGGGACGTTCTTTTATTGGTATGATGAGATGTCCAAAAGGCGGACAGAATCTCAAACTAGAAGTCTAAAAGACTCTCAAGAAAAATTAAAACAGCAGTTAAAAGCTGTTTGGGAGAAATTGGCTGCTCTCCCAAATTACACGCGGGCCACCGCTCCAATGTATCCAGCGTTGCCCAGGGCGCCCCCACAGCCGGAGCCAGCATAGGATATCCTTGACCTTTGTTTGAACCCTAATCTCCTGGGACTCCCACATCAACAACAACCAGTTCAACATCAGGCTGCAGTCCAAGCTAGTAACCCATTACCTGAAGCTCCTTTGGTAAATTCATCCACGGAGCTTAATAGTCCGGACTCATCCACCATATCTGCCACTCAATCATCACCAGTGTGGCAATTTACTCCTGGGTCACAACCCACCACAGGTGTATTTAGAAGAATGGGA